>NW_027077384.1:0-129000 GCF_963924675.1 Phocoena phocoena | reverse complement strand
TTCCTGAATATATTCAGGAAAAAACGCTTACGCCCTTCTTGGCCAAGTGCATCATTGTTGACGTTGTGCCTCTTTTCCTATGCTTTCAGGGCAATTGCAGTCTACCCCCTGCAATCGTTTTCCTGAAATTCTGCCCCGCTTTCAAGTCCCCTTCGCAGGCTTACTTCAATATATTTTTGGAGGATAGCTGTCATTTATAACTCTGCAGGTTTGTGAATTACAGTGCCCCTGAGCTCCTTTCTTCAACTCGCTTTCTTGTGAGCTGGGCACAAAACCGCAGGATTGCTTCAGGCCCTAATCTGTTTCCAGCAGGGCACACTGAGCCTTTGTTTTAATTCCTCTTCCTGGTGGGCAATGAGCGTTACATTTGCCCGTGCAGACACCTACAGCTAGTCTCTCATTGGTTCTCCCTATTCCTGTTCATCTTGCACAGAAATTGCAAGCTGTGCCAAACAGGAGGTTAAAGGCACTGACTCTCCAAGTGGGGAGAGTTTTAGTAAAGCATCTGGAATGGTGAACCCGAGGACCAGGATACGAAAACTGAGATGCATTTTAAATCGTTTCCCAATCACACGGTGGACGATACTCTGGGTTTCCCATGCATGTTTTAGCTGGAGGAAGAATCCCTTGAACCTGGAGAGTTGGGACCCATGGAATGGGTACCATGCAGTATGACTTCAAAGGGTCTGCATTTGCTCACCGAAACTCACCAATGCTATCAGCCTGAAGTGTCCAGCCTTATGTCTCAACCAGCTCTGGGTGTAGATGTGGTCAATCCCGGTTGCATCACATGCCCTGAGTGAATTATTTAAGAATTGCTCTCTATTTCAATGTCTTTGTGTTTTGTTTTCGAAATTTATTTTGATAATGGGATTTATCGGATTTTCACTGCTGCGTTTCGGCCGCTGTACACACGCTTGATTCTCTTACGGAGACATATATATCCATGGGTTTTAAGATTCTTCCTAGTCAGGTATATTCCTAGGCGTTGAATATGTGGTGTTGGGTCCATTTCGTTGAGCAAGGAGTAGGTCTTGTCTATTACATATTTGGCTTATGGAAAGTTATCTGTGCTAATTTCAGTCTCTGGTTTTATGCAGCACCCCAACGCACCTTTCCCCATAAGCAAGCACTAGTTGGTTTTCTAAATTTGACACCCTGTTCTTTTTTGTAATTCAGTTCATGTGTAGTCAAGTTTACATTCCGTGTATTAGTGATATCTTATGATGTTTCTTTTTCTGTGTGACGTAGTTCACGTAGAATCACCGTACCTGCCTCCACTCACTATGCCGCTACGGGTCTGATGACACAGATTTCATTGCTAAGTGATATTGCATTGTACGTACGTGCCACAATTTCTTTATCCATTTTTTGCTTTCTGGGATATTTACCTGATACTGTAGACGAGCTTCTTGTGAACACAGCCGTCCCAAATATTGGGGTGGCTGTCTGTTTTTGATTTTAATTTCCGTAAGCTATAGGACCATAAGTGGAAGTGCCATAGGCTGTGTTGCTTTGTTTCTTACGTGTTTCAGGAAACACCATACACTTCTCCAGGGTGGCTGCTGGCAATTTACATCCTGCCAATCAGCATAACAAGGCTCCCTGTTCTCCATATCCTCTCCTACCTTTCTGGATTTTACACTTTTTTCAGATGGCCCTTTTGCCCGGGGGGCAGTGAGACTTTATTGTAGTGCAGATTTCCTTTACAGGCTTGCTTGGTTGGCCAAAAAGGGCATATGCGTTTTTTCCTGAATATATTCAGGAAAAAACGCATACGCAGTTTTTGGCCAAGTGCATCATTTTCGACGTTGTGCCTCTTTTCCTATGCTTTCAGGGCAATTCCAGTCTACCCCCTGCAATCGTTTTCCTGAAATTCTGCCCCGCTTTCAAGTCCCCTTCGCAGGCTTACTTCAATATATTTTTGGAGGATAGCTGTCATTTATAACTCTGCAGGTTTGTGAATTACAGTGCCCCTGAGCTCCTTTCTTCAACTCGCTTTCTTGTGAGCTGGGCACAAAACCGCAGGATTGCTTCAGGCCCTAATCTGTTTCCAGCAGGGCACACTGAGCCTTTGTTTTAATTCCTCTTCCTGGTGGGCAATGAGCGTTACATTTGCCCGTGCAGACACCTACAGCTAGTCTCTCATTGGTTCTCCCTATTCCTGTTCATCTTGCACAGAAATTGCAAGCTGTGCCAAACAGGAGGTTAAAGGCACTGACTCTCCAAGTGGGGAGAGTTTTAGTAAAGCATCTGGAATGGTGAACCCGAGGACCAGGATACGAAAACTGAGATGCATTTTAAATCGTTTCCCAATCACACGGTGGACGATACTCTGGGTTTCCCATGCATGTTTTAGCTGGAGGAAGAATCCCTTGAACCTGGAGAGTTGGGACCCATGGAATGGGTACCATGCAGTATGACTTCAAAGGGTCTGCCTTTGCTCACCGAAACTCACCAATGCTATCAGCCTGAAGTGTCCAGCCTTATGTCTCAACCAGCTCTGGGTGTAGATGTGGTCAATCCCGGTTGCATCACATGCCCTGAGTGAATTATTTAAGAATTGCTCTCTATTTCAATGTCTTTGTGTTTTGTTTTCGAAATTTATTTTGATAATGGGATTTATCGGATTTTCACTGCTGCGTTTCGGCCGCTGTACACACGCTTGATTCTCTTACGGAGACATATATATCCATGGGTTTTAAGATTCTTCCTAGTCAGGTATATTCCTAGGCGTTGAATATGTGGTGTTGGGTCCATTTCGTTGAGCAAGGAGTAGGTCTTGTCTATTACATATTTGGCTTATGGAAAGTTATCTGTGCTAATTTCAGTCTCTGGTTTTATGCAGCACCCCAACGCACCTTTCCCCATAAGCAAGCACTAGTTGGTTTTCTAAATTTGACACCCTGTTCTGTTTTGTAAGTCAGTTCATGTGTAGTCAAGTTTACATTCCGTGTATTAGTGATATCTTATGATGTTTCTTATTCTGTGTGACGTAGTTCACGTAGAATCACCGTACCTGCCTCCACTCACTATGCCGCTACGGGTCTGATGACACAGATTTCATTGCTAAGTGATATTGCATTGTACGTACGTGCCACAATTTCTTTATCCATTTTTTGCTTTCTGGGATATTTACCTGATACTGTAGACGAGCTTCTTGTGAACACAGCCGTCCCAAATATTGGAGTGGCTGTCTGTTTTTGATTTTAATTTCTGTAAGCTATAGGACCATAAGTGGAATTGCCATAGGCTGTGTTGCTTTGTTTCTTACGTGTTTCAAGAAACACCATACACTTCTCCAGGGTGGCTGCTGGCAATTTACATCCTGCCAATCAGCATAACAAGGCTCCCTGTTCTCCATATCCTGTCCTACCTTTCTGGATTTTACACTTTTTTCAGATGGCCCTTTTGCCCGGGGGGCAGTGAGACTTTATTGTAGTGCAGATTTCCTTTACAGGCTTGCTTGGTTGGCCAAAAAGGGCGTATGCGTTTTTTCCTGAATATATTCAGGAAAAAACGCATACGCAATTTTTGGCCAAGTGCATCATTGTCGACGTTGTGCCTCTTTTCCTATGCTTTCAGGGCAATTCCAGTCTACCCCCTGCAATCGTTTTCCTGAAATTCTGCCCCGATTTCAAGTCCCCTTCGCAGGCTTACTTCAATATATTTTTGGAGGATAGCTGTCATTTATAACTCTGCAGGTTTGTGAATTACAGTGCCCCTGAGCTCCTTTCTTCAACTCGCTTTCTTGGGAGCTGGGCACAAAACCGCAGAATTGCTTCAGGCCCTAATCTGTTTCCGGCAGGGCACACTGAGCCTTTGGTTAATTCCTCTTCCTGGTGGGAAATGAGCGTTACATTTGCCCGTGCAGACACCTACAGCTAGTCTCTCATTGGTTCTCCCTATTCCTGTTCATCTTGCACAGAAATTGCAAGCTGTGCCATAGAGGAGGTTAAAGGCAGTGACTCTCCAAGCAGGGAGAGTTTTAGTAAAGCATCTGGAATGGTGAACCCGAGGACCAGGAATCGAAAACTGAGATGCATTTTAAATCGTCTCCCAATCACACGGTGTACGATACTCTGTGTTTCCCATGCATGTTTTAGCTGGAGGAAGAATCCCTTGAACCTGGAGAGTTGGGACCTATGGAATAGGTACCATGCAGTATGACTTCAAAGGGTCTGCATTTGCTCACCGAAATTCACCAATGCTATCAGCCTGAAGTGTCCAGCCTTATGTCTCAACCAGCTCTGGGTGTAGATGTGTTAAATCCCGGTTGCATCACATGCCCTGAGTGAATTATTTAAGAATTGCTCTCTATTTCACTGTCTTTGTGTTTTGTTTTTGAAATTTATTTTGATAATGGGATTTATCGGATTTTCACTGCTGCGTTTATGCCGCTGTACACACGCTTGATTCTCTTACGGAGACATATAAATCCATGGGTTTTAAGATTCTTCCTAGTCAGGTATATTCCTAGGCGTTGAATATGTGGTGTTGAGTCCATTTCGTTGAGCAAGGCGTAGGTATTGTCTATTACATATTTGGCTTATGGAATATTATCTGTGCTAATTTCAGTCTCTGGTTTTATGCAGCACCCCAAGGCACCTTTCCCCATAAGCAAGCACTAGTTGGTTTTCTAAATTTGAGACCCTGTTCTGTTTTGTAATTCAGTTCATGTGTAGTCAAGTTTACATTCCGTGTATTAGTGATATCTTATGATGTTTCTTTTTCTGTGTGACGTAGTTCACGTAGAATCACCGTACCTGCATCCACTCACTATGCCGCTACGGGCCTGATGACACAGATTTCATTACTGAGTAATATTGCATTGCACGTACGTGCCACAAATTATTTATCCATTTTTTGCTTTCTGGGATATTTACCTGGTACTGTAGACGAGCTTCTTGGGAACACAGCCGTCCCAAACTTTGGGGTGGCTCTCTGTTTTTGATTTTAATTTCCGTAAGCTATAGGACCATAAGTGGAAGTGCCATAGGCTGTGTTGCTTTGTTTCTTACGTGTTTCAGGAAACACCATACACTTCTCCAGGGTGGCTGCTGGCAATTTACATCCTGCCAATCAGCATAACAAGGCTCCCTGTTCTCCATATCCTGTCCTACCTTTCTGGATTTTACACTTTTTTCAGATGGCCCTTTTGCCCGGGGGGCAGTGAGACTTTATTGTAGTGCAGATTTCCTTTACAGGCTTGCTTGGTTGGCCAAAAAGGGCATATGCGTTTTTTCCTGAATATATTCAGGAAAAAACGCATACGCCCTTTTTGGCCAAGTGCATAATTGTCGACGTTGTGCCTCTTTTCCTATGCTTTCAGGGCAATTCCAGTCTACCCCCTGCAATCGTTTTCCTGAAATTCAGCCCCGCTTTCAAGTCCCCTTCGCAGGCTTACTTCAATATATTTTTGGAGGATAGCTGTCATTTATAACTCTGCAGGTTTGTGCAGTACAGTGCCCCTGAGCTCCTTTCTTCAACTCGCTTTCTTGTGAGCTGGGCACAAAACCGCAGGATTGCTTCAGGCCCTAATCTGTTTCCAGCAGGGCACACTGAGCCTTTGTTTAATTCCTCTTCCTGGTGGGCAATGAGCGTTACATTTGCCCGTGCAGACACCTACATTCCGTGTATTACGTTACATTTGCCCGTGCAGACACCTACAGCTAGTCTCTCATTGGTTCTCCCTATTCCTGTTCATCTTGCACAGAAATTGCAAGCTGTGCCAAACAGGAGGTTAAAGGCACTGACTCCTGAATATATTCAGGAAAAAACGCATACGCCCTTTTTGGCCAAGTGCATCATTGTCGACGTTGTGCCTCTTTTCCTATGCTTTCAGGGCAATTCCAGTCTACCCCCTGCAATCGTTTTCCTGAAATTCAGCACCGCTTTCAAGTCCCCTTCGCAGGCTTACTTCAATATATTTTTGGAGGATAGCTGTCATTTATAACTCTGCAGGTTTGTGAAGTATAGTGCCCCTGAGCTCCTTTCTTCAACTCGCTTTCTTGTGAGCTGGGCACAAAACCGCAGGATTGCTTCAGGCCCTAATCTGTTTCCAGCAGGGCACACTGAGCCTTTGTTTAATTCCTCTTCCTGGTGGGCAATGAGCGTTACATTTGCCCGTGCAGACACCTACAGCTAGTCTCTCATTGGTTCTCCCTATTCCTGTTCATCTTGCACAGAAATGGCATGCTGTGCCAAACAGGAGGTTAAAGGCACTGACTCTCCAAGCGGGGAGAGTGTTAGTAAAGCATCTGGAATGGTGAACCCGAGGACCAGGATACGAAAACTGAGATGCATTTTAAATCGTTTCCCAATCACACGGTGGACGATACTCTGGGTTTCCCATGCATGTTTTAGCTGGAGGAAGAATGCCTTGAACCTGGACAGTTGGGACCCATGGAATGGGTACCATGCAGTATGACTTCAAAGGGTCTGCATTTGCTCACCGAAACTCACCAGTGCTATCAGCCTGAAGTGTCCAGCCTTATGTCTCAACCAGCTCTGGGTGTAGATGTGGTAAATCCCGGTTGCATCACATGCCCTGAGTGAATTATTTAAGAATTGCTCTCTATTTCACTGTCTTTGTGTTTTGTTTTCGAAATTTATTTTGATAATGGGATTTATCGGATTTTCACTGCTGCGTTTCGGCCGCTGTACACACGCTTGATTCTCTTACGGAGACATATATTTCCATGGGTTTTAAGATTCTTCCTAGTCAGGTATATTCCTAGGCGTTGAATATGTGGTGTTGGGTCCATTTCGTTGAGCAAGGAGTAGGTCTTGTCTTTTACATATTTGGCTTATGGAAAGTTATCTGTGCTAATTTCAGTCTCTGGTTTTATGCAGCACCCCAAGGCACCTTTCACCATAAGCAAGCACTAGTCGGTTTTCTAAATTTGAGACCCTGTTCTGTTTTGTAATTCAGTTCATGTGTAGTCAAGTTTACATTCCGTGTATTAGTGATATCTTATGATGTTTCTTTTTCTGTGTGACGTAGTTCACGTAGAATCACCGTACCTGCATCCACTCACTATGCCGCTACGGGCCTGATGACACAGATTTCATTGCTGAGTGATATTGCATTGTACGTACGTGCCACAACTTCTTTATCCATTTTTTGCTTTCTGGGATATTTACCTGATACTGTAGACGAGCTTCTTCTGAACACAGCCGTCCCAAATATTGGGGTGGCTGTCTGTTTTTGATTTTAATTTCCGTAAGCTATAGGACCATAAGTGGAAGTGCCATAGGCTGTGTTGCTTTGTTTCTTACGTGTTTCAGGAAACACCATACACTTCTCCAGGGTGGCTGCCGGCAATTTACATCCGGCCAATCAGCATAACAAGGCTCCCTGTTCTCCATATCCTGTCCTACATTTCTGGATTTTACACTTTTTTCAGATGGCCCTTTTGCCCGTGGGGCAGTGAGACTTCATTGTAGTGCAGATTTCCTTTACAGGCTTGCTTGGTTGGCCAAAAAGGGCGTATGCGTTTTTTCCTGAATATATTCAGGAAAAAACGCATACGCCCTTTTTGGCCAAGTGCATCATTGTCGACGTTGTGCCTCTTTTCCTATGCTTTCAGGGCAATTCCAGTCTACCCCCTGCAATCGTTTTCCTGAAATTCAGCCCCGCTTTCAAGTCCCCTTCGCAGGCTTACTTCAATATATTTTTGGAGGATAGCTGTCATTTATAACTCTGCAGGTTTGTGAATTACAGTGCCCCTGAGCTCCTTTCTTCAACTCGCTTTCTTGTGAGCTGGGCACAAAACCGCAGGATTGCTTCAGGCCCAAATCTGTTTCCAGCAGGGCACACTGAGCCTTTGTTTAATTCCTCTTCTTGTTGGGCAATGAGCGTTTCATTTGCCCGTGCAGACACCTACAGCTAGTCTCTCATTGGTTCTCCCTATTCCTGTTCATCTTGCACAGAAATGGCAAGCTGTGCCAAACAGGAGGTTAAAGGCACTGACTCTCCAAGCGGGGAGAGTGTTAGTAAAGCATCTGGAATGGTGAACCCGAGGACCAGGATACGAAAACTGAGATGCATTTTTAATCATTTCCCAATCACACGGTGGACGATACTCTGGGTTTCCCATGCATGTTTTAGCTGGAGGAAGAATGCCTTGAACCTGGAGAGTTGGGACCCATGGAATGGGTACCATGCAGTATGACTTCAAAGGGTCTGCATTTGCTCACCGAAACTCACCAGTGCTATCAGCCTGAAGTGTCCAGCCTTATGTCTCAACCAGCTCTTGGTGTAGATGTGGTCAATCCCGGTTGCATCACATGCTCAGAGTGAATTATTTAAGAATTGCTCTCTATTTCACTGTCTTTGTGATTTGTTTTCGAAATTTATTTTGATAATGAGATTTATCGGATTTTCACTGCTGCGTTTCGGCCGCTGTACACACGCTTGATTCTCTTATGGAGACATATATATCCATGGGTTTTAAGATTCTCCCTAGTCAGGTATATTCCTAGGCGTTGAATATGTGGTGTTGAGTCCATTTCGTTGAGCAAGGAGTAGGTCTTGTCTATTACATATTTGTCTTATGGAATGCTATCTGTGCTAATTTCAGTCTCTGATTTTATGCAGCACCCCAACGCACCTTTCCCCATAAGCAAGCACTAGTTGGTTTTCTAAATTTGAGACCCTGTTCTGTTTTGTAATTCAGTTCATGGGTAGTCAAGTTTACATTCCGTGTATTAGTGATATCTTATGATGTTTCTTTTTCTGTGTGACGTAGTTCAACTAGAATCACCGTACCTGCATCCACTCACTATGCCGCTACGGGCCTGATGACACAGATTTCATTGCTGAGTGATATTGCATTGCACGTACGTGCCACAACTTCTTTATCCATTTTTTGATTTCTGGGATATTTACCTGATACTGTAGACGAGCTTCTTGTGAACACAGCCGTCCCAAATATTGGGGTGGCTGTCTGTTTTTGATTTTAATTTCCGTAAGCTATAGGACCATAAGTGGAAGTGCCATAGGCTGTGTTGCTTTGTTTCTTACGTGTTTCAGGAAACACCATACACTTCTCCAGGGTGGCTGCTGGCAATTTACATCCTGCCAATCAGCATAACAAGGCTCCCTGTTCTCCATATCCTGTCCTACCTTTCTGGATTTTACACTTTTTTCAGATGGCCCTTTTGCCCAGGGGTGCAGTGAGATTTCATTGTAGTGCAGATTTCCTTTACAGGCTTGCTTGGTTGGCCAAAAAGGGCGTATGCGTTTTTTCCTGAATATATTCAGGAAAAAACGCATACGCCCTTTTTGGCCAAGTGCATAATTGTCGACGTTGTGCCTCTTTTCCTATGCTTTCAGGGCAATTCCAGTCTACCCCCTGCAATCGTTTTCCTGAAATTCAGCCCCACTTTCAAGTCCCCTTCGCAGGCTTACTTCAATATATTTTTGGAGGATAGCTGTCATTTATAACTCTGCAGGTTTGTGCAGTACAGTGCCCCTGAGCTCCTTTCTTCAACTCGCTTTCTTGTGAGCTGGGCACAAAACCGCAGGATTGCTTCAGGCCCTAATCTGTTTCCAGCAGGGCACACTGAGCCTTTGTTTAATTCCTCTTCCTGGTGGGCAATGAGCGTTACATTTGCCCGTGCAGACACCTACATTCCGTGTATTACGTTACATTTGCCCGTGCAGACACCTACAGCTAGTCTCTCATTGGTTCTCCCTATTCCTGTTCATCTTGCACAGAAATTGCAAGCTGTGCCAAACAGGAGGTTAAAGGCACTGACTCCTGAATATATTCAGGAAAAAACGCATACGCCCTTTTTGGCCAAGTGCATCATTGTCGACGTTGTGCCTCTTTTCCTATGCTTTCAGGGCAATTCCAGTCTACCCCCTGCAATCGTTTTCCTGAAATTCAGCACCGCTTTCAAGTCCCCTTCGCAGGCTTACTTCAATATATTTTTGGAGGATAGCTGTCATTTATAACTCTGCAGGTTTGTGAAGTATAGTGCCCCTGAGCTCCTTTCTTCAACTCGCTTTCTTGTGAGCTGGGCACAAAACCGCAGGATTGCTTCAGGCCCTAATCTGTTTCCAGCAGGGCACACTGAGCCTTTGTTTAATTCCTCTTCCTGGTGGGCAATGAGCGTTACATTTGCCCGTGCAGACACCTACAGCTAGTCTCTCATTGGTTCTCCCTATTCCTGTTCATCTTGCACAGAAATTGCAAGCTGTGCCAAACAGGAGGTTAAAGGCACTGACTCCTGAATATATTCAGGAAAAAACGCATACGCCCTTTTTGGACAAGTGCATCATTGTCGACGTTGTGCCTCTTTTCCTATGCTTTCAGGGCAATTCCAGTCTACCCCCTGCAATCGTTTTCCTGAAATTCAGCACCGCTTTCAAGTCCCCTTCGCAGGCTTACTTCAATATATTTTTGGAGGATAGCTGTCATTTATAACTCTGCAGGTTTGTGAAGTATAGTGCCCCTGAGCTCCTTTCTTCAACTCGCTTTCTTGTGAGCTGGGCACAAAACCGCAGGATTGCTTCAGGCCCTAAACTGTTTCCAGCAGGGCACACTGAGCCTTTGTTTAATTCCTCTTCCTGGTGGGCAATGAGCGTTACATTTGCCCGTGCAGACACCTACAGCTAGTCTCTCATTGGTTCTCCCTATTCCTGTTCATCTTGCACAGAAATGGCATGCTGTGCCAAACAGGAGGTTAAAGGCACTGACTCTCCAAGCGGGGAGAGTGTTAGTAAAGCATCTGGAATGGTGAACCCGAGGACCAGGATACGAAAACTGAGATGCATTTTAAATCGTTTCCCAATCACACGGTGGACGATACTCTGGGTTTCCCATGCATGTTTTAGCTGGAGGAAGAATGCCTTGAACCTGGACAGTTGGGACCCATGGAATGGGTACCATGCAGTATGACTTCAAAGGGTCTGCATTTGCTCACCGAAACTCACCAGTGCTATCAGCCTGAAGTGTCCAGCCTTATGTCTCAACCAGCTCTGGGTGTAGATGTGGTAAATCCCGGTTGCATCACATGCCCTGAGTGAATTATTTAAGAATTGCTCTCTATTTCACTGTCTTTGTGTTTTGTTTTCGAAATTTATTTTGATAATGGGATTTATCGGATTTTCACTGCTGCGTTTCGGCCGCTGTACACACGCTTGATTCTCTTACGGAGACATATATTTCCATGGGTTTTAAGATTCTTCCTAGTCAGGTATATTCCTAGGCGTTGAATATGTGGTGTTGGGTCCATTTCGTTGAGCAAGGAGTAGGTCTTGTCTTTTACATATTTGGCTTATGGAAAGTTATCTGTGCTAATTTCAGTCTCTGGTTTTATGCAGCACCCCAAGGCACCTTTCACCATAAGCAAGCACTAGTCGGTTTTCTAAATTTGAGACCCTGTTCTGTTTTGTAATTCAGTTCATGTGTAGTCAAGTTTACATTCCGTGTATTAGTGATATCTTATGATGTTTCTTTTTCTGTGTGACGTAGTTCACGTAGAATCACCGTACCTGCATCCACTCACTATGCCGCTACGGGCCTGATGACACAGATTTCATTGCTGAGTGATATTGCATTGTACGTACGTGCCACAACTTCTTTATCCATTTTTTGCTTTCTGGGATATTTACCTGATACTGTAGACGAGCTTCTTCTGAACACAGCCGTCCCAAATATTGGGGTGGCTGTCTGTTTTTGATTTTAATTTCCGTAAGCTATAGGACCATAAGTGGAAGTGCCATAGGCTGTGTTGCTTTGTTTCTTACGTGTTTCAGGAAACACCATACACTTCTCCAGGGTGGCTGCCGGCAATTTACATCCGGCCAATCAGCATAACAAGGCTCCCTGTTCTCCATATCCTGTCCTACATTTCTGGATTTTACACTTTTTTCAGATGGCCCTTTTGCCCGGGGGGCAGTGAGACTTCATTGTAGTGCAGATTTCCTTTACAGGCTTGCTTGGTTGGCCAAAAAGTGCGTATGCGTTTTTTCCTGAATATATTCAGGAAAAAACGCATACGCCCTTTTTGGCCAAGTGCATCATTGTCGACGTTGTGCCTCTTTTCCTATGCTTTCAGGGCAATTCCAGTCTACCCCCTGCAATCGTTTTCCTGAAATTCAGCCCCGCTTTCAAGTCCCCTTCGCAGGCTTACTTCAATATATTTTTGGAGGATAGCTGTCATTTATAACTCTGCAGGTTTGTGAATTACAGTGCCCCTGAGCTCCTTTCTTCAACTCGCTTTCTTGTGAGCTGGGCACAAAACCGCAGGATTGCTTCAGGCCCAAATCTGTTTCCAGCAGGGCACACTGAGCCTTTGTTTAATTCCTCTTCTTGTTGGGCAATGAGCGTTTCATTTGCCCGTGCAGACACCTACATTCCGTGTATTACGTTACATTTGCCCGTGCAGACACCTACAGCTAGTCTCTCATTGGTTCTCCCTATTCCTGTTCATCTTGCACAGAAATTGCAAGCTGTGCCAAACAGGAGGTTAAAGGCACTGACTCCTGAATATATTCAGGAAAAAACGCATACGCCCTTTTTGGCCAAGTGCATCATTGTCGACGTTGTGCCTCTTTTCCTATGCTTTCAGGGCAATTCCAGTCTACCCCCTGCAATCGTTTTCCTGAAATTCAGCACCGCTTTCAAGTCCCCTTCGCAGGCTTACTTCAATATATTTTTGGAGGATAGCTGTCATTTATAACTCTGCAGGTTTGTGAAGTATAGTGCCCCTGAGCTCCTTTCTTCAACTCGCTTTCTTGTGAGCTGGGCACAAAACCGCAGGATTGCTTCAGGCCCTAATCTGTTTCCAGCAGGGCACACTGAGCCTTTGTTTAATTCCTCTTACTGGTGGGCAATGAGCGTTACATTTGCCCGTGCAGACACCTACAGCTAGTCTCTCATTGGTTCTCCCTATTCCTGTTCATCTTGCACAGAAATTGCAAGCTGTGCCAAACAGGAGGTTAAAGGCACTGACTCCTGAATATATTCAGGAAAAAACGCATACGCCCTTTTTGGCCAAGTGCATCATTGTCGACGTTGTGCCTCTTTTCCTATGCTTTCAGGGCAATTCCAGTCTACCCCCTGCAATCGTTTTCCTGAAATTCAGCACCGCTTTCAAGTCCCCTTCGCAGGCTTACTTCAATATATTTTTGGAGGATAGCTGTCATTTATAACTCTGCAGGTTTGTGAAGTATAGTGCCCCTGAGCTCCTTTCTTCAACTCGCTTTCTTGTGAGCTGGGCACAAAACCGCAGGATTGCTTCAGGCCCTAATCTGTTTCCAGCAGGGCACACTGAGCCTTTGTTTAATTCCTCTTCCTGGTGGGCAATGAGCGTTACATTTGCCCGTGCAGACACCTACAGCTAGTCTCTCATTGGTTCTCCCTATTCCTGTTCATCTTGCACAGAAATGGCATGCTGTGCCAAACAGGAGGTTAAAGGCACTGACTCTCCAAGCGGGGAGAGTGTTAGTAAAGCATCTGGAATGGTGAACCCGAGGACCAGGATACGAAAACTGAGATGCATTTTAAATCGTTTCCCAATCACACGGTGGACGATACTCTGGGTTTCCCATGCATGTTTTAGCTGGAGGAAGAATGCCTTGAACCTGGACAGTTGGGACCCATGGAATGGGTACCATGCAGTATGACTTCAAAGGGTCTGCATTTGCTCACCGAAACTCACCAGTGCTATCAGCCTGAAGTGTCCAGCCTTATGTCTCAACCAGCTCTGGGTGTAGATGTCGTAAATCCCGGTTGCATCACATGCCCTGAGTGAATTATTTAAGAATTGCTCTCTATTTCACTGTCTTTGTGTTTTGTTTTCGAAATTTATTTTGATAATGGGATTTATCGGATTTTCACTGCTGCGTTTCGGCCGCTGTACACACGCTTGATTCTCTTACGGAGACATATATTTCCATGGGTTTTAAGATTCTTCCTAGTCAGGTATATTCCTAGGCGTTGAATATGTGGTGTTGGGTCCATTTCGTTGAGCAAGGAGTAGGTCTTGTCTTTTACATATTTGGCTTATGGAAAGTTATCTGTGCTAATTTCAGTCTCTGGTTTTATGCAGCACCCCAAGGCACCTTTCACCATAAGCAAGCACTAGTCGGTTTTCTAAATTTGAGACCCTGTTCTGTTTTGTAATTCAGTTCATGTGTAGTCAAGTTTACATTCCGTGTATTAGTGATATCTTATGATGTTTCTTTTTCTGTGTGACGTAGTTCACGTAGAATCACCGTACCTGCATCCACTCACTATGCCGCTACGGGCCTGATGACACAGATTTCATTGCTGAGTGATATTGCATTGTACGTACGTGCCACAACTTCTTTATCCATTTTTTGCTTTCTGGGATATTTACCTGATACTGTAGACGAGCTTCTTGTGAACACAGCCGTCCCAAATATTGGGGTGGCTGTCTGTTTTTGATTTTAATTTCCGTAAGCTATAGGACCATAAGTGGAAGTGCCATAGGCTGTGTTGCTTTGTTTCTTACGTGTTTCAGGAAACACCATACACTTCTCCAGGGTGGCTGCTGGCAATTTACATCCTGCCAATCAGCATAACAAGGCTCCCTATTCTCCATATCCTGTCCTACCTTTCTGGATTTTACACTTTCTTCAGATGGCCCTTTTGCCCGGGGGGGCAGTGAGATTTCATTGTAGTGCAGATTTCCTTTTCAGGCTTGCTTGGTTGGCCAAAAAGGGCGTATGCGTTTTTTCCTAAATATATTCAGGAAAAAACGCATACGCCCTTTTTGGCCAAGTTCATCATTGTCGACGTTGTGCCTCTTTTCCTATGCTTTCAGGGCAATTCCAGTCTACCCCCTGCAATCGTTTTCCTGAAATTCAGCCCCGCTTTCAAGTCCCCTTCGCAGGCTTACTTCAATATATTTTTGGAGGATAGCTGTCATTTATAACTCTGCAGGTTTGTGAAGTACAGTGCCCCTGAGCTCCTTTCTTCAACTCGCTTTCTTGTGAGCTGGACACAAAACCAAAGGATTGCTTCAGGCCCTAATCTGTTTTCAGCAGGGCACGCTGAGCCTTTGTTTAATTCCTCTTTCTGGTGGGCAATGAGCGTTACATTTGCCCGTGCAGACACCTACAGCTAGTCTCTCATTGGTTCTCCCTATTCCTGTTCATCTTGCACAGAAATTGCAAGCTGTGCCAAACAGGAGGTTAAAGGCACTGACTCTCCAAGCGGGGAGAGTTTTAGTAAAGCATCTGGAATGGTGAACCCGAGAACCAGGATACGAAAACTGAGATGCATTTTAAATCGTTTCCCAATCACACGGTGGATGATACTCTGGGTTTCCCATGAATGTTTTAGCTGGAGGAAGAATCCCTTGAACCTGGACAGTTGGGACCCATGGAATGGGTACCATGCAGTATGACTTCAAAGGGTCTGCATTTGCTCACCGAAACTCACCAATGCTATCAGCCTGAAGTGTCCAGCCTTATGTCTCAACCAGCTCTGGGTGTAGATGTGGTAAATCCCGGTTGCATCACATGCCCTGAGTGAATTATTTAAGAATTGCTCTCTATTTCACTGTCTTTGTGTTTTGTTTTCGAAATTTATTTGATAAATGGATTTATCGAATTTTCACTGCTGCGTTTCGCCCGCTGTATACACGCTTGATTCTCTTACGGAGACATATATATCCATGGGTTTTAAGATTCTTCCTAGTCAGGTATATTCCTAGGCATTGAATATGTGGTGTTGGGTCCATTTCGTTGAGCAAGGAGTAGGTCTTGTCTATTACATATTTGGCTTATGGAAAGTTATCTGTGCTATTTTCAGTCTCTGGTTTTATGCAGCACCCCAAGGCACCTTTTCCCATAAGCAAGCACTAGTTGGTTTTCTAAATTTGAGACCCTGTTCTGTTTTGTAATTCAGTTCATGTGTAGTCAAGTTTACATTCCGTGTATTAGTGATATCTTATGATGTTTCTTTTTCTGTGTGACGTAGTTCACGTAGAATCACCGTACCTGCATCCACTCACTATGCCGCTACGGGCCTGATGACACAGATTTCATTGCTGAGTGATATTGCATTGTACGTACGTGCCACAACTTCTTTATCCATTTTTTGCTTTCTGGGATATTTACCTGATACTGTAGACGAGCTTCTTCTGAACACAGCCGTCCCAAATATTGGGGTGGCTGTCTGTTTTTGATTTTAATTTCCGTAAGCTATAGGACCATAAGTGGAAGTGCCATAGGCTGTGTTGCTTTGTTTCTTACGTGTTTCAGGAAACACCATACACTTCTCCAGGGTGGCTGCCGGCAATTTACATCCTGCCAATCAGCATAACAAGGCTCCCTGTTCTCCATATCCTGTCCTACATTTCTGGATTTTACACTTTTTTCAGATGGCCCTTTTGCCCGGGGTCAGTGAGACTTCATTGTAGTGCAGATTTCCTTTACAGGCTTGCTTGGTTGGCCAAAAAGGGCGTATGCGTTTTTTCCTGAATATATTCAGGAAAAAACGCATACGCCCTTTTTGGCCAAGTGCATCATTGTCGACGTTGTGCCTCTTTTCCTATGCTTTCAGGGCAATTCCAGTCTACCCCCTGCAATCGTTTTCCTGAAATTCTGCCCCGCTTTCAAGTCCCCTTCGCAGGCTTACTTCAATATATTTTTGGAGGATAGCTGTCATTTATAACTCTGCAGGTTTGTGAATTACAGTGCCCCTGAGCTCCTTTCTTCAACTCGCTTTCTTGTGAGCTGGGCACAAAACCGCAGGATTGCTTCAGGCCCTAATCTGTTTCCGGCAGGGCACATTGAGCCTTTGGTTAATTCCTCTTCCTGGTCGGCAATGAGCGTTACATTTTCCCGGGCAGACACCTACAGCTAGTCTCTCATTGGTTCTCCCGATTCCTGTTCATCTTGCACAGAAATGGCAAGCTGTGCCAAACAGGAGGTTAAAGGCACTGACTCTCCAAGCAGGGAGAGTGTTAGTAAATCATCTGGAATGGTGAACCCGAGGACCAGGATACGAAAACTGAGATGCATTTTAAATCGTTTCCCAATCACACAGTGGACCATACTGTGGGTTTCCCATGCATGTTTTAGCTGGAGGAAGAATCCCTTGAACCTGAAGAGTTGGGACCCATGGAATAGGTACCATGCAGTATGACTTCAAAGGGTCTGCATTTGCTCACCGAAACTCACCAATGCTATCAGCCTGAAGTGTCCAGCCTTATGTCTCAACCAGCTCTGGGTGTAGATGTGGTCAATCCCGGTTGCATCACATGCCCTGAGTGAATTATTTAAGAATTGCTCTCTATTTCACTGTCTTTGTGTTTTGTTTTTGAAATTTATTTTGATAATGGGATATATCGGATTTTCACTGCTGCGTATCGGCCGCTGTACACACGCTTGATTCTCTTACAGAGACATATATATCCATGGGTTTTAAGATTCTTCCTAGTCAGGTATATTCCTAGGCGTTGAATATGTGGTGTTGAGTCCATTTCGTTGAGCAAGGAGTAGGTCTTGTCTATTACATATTTGTCTTATGGAAAGTTATCTGTGCTAATTTCAGTCTCTGGTTTTATGCAGCACCCCAAGGCACCTTTCCCCATAAGCAAGCACTAGTTGGTTTTCTAAATTTGAGACCCTGTTCTGTTTTGTAATTCAGTTAATGTGTAGTCAAGTTTACATTCCGTGTATTAGTGATATCTTATGATGTTTCTTTTTCTGTGTGACGTAGTTCACGTAGAATCACCGTACCTGCATCCACTCACTATGCCGCTACGGGCCTGATGACACAGATTTCATTGCTGAGTGATATTGCATTGTTCGTACGTGCCACAACTTCTTTATCCACTGTTTGCTTTCTGGGATATTTACCTGATACTGTAGACGAGCTTCTTGTGAACACAGCCGTCCCAAATATTGGGGTGGCTGTCTGTTTTTGATTTTAATTTCCGTAAGCTATAGGACCATAAGTGGAAGTGCCATAGGCTGTGTTGCTTTGTTTCTTACGTGTTTCAGGAAACACCATACACTTCTCCAGGGTGGCTGCTGGCAATTTACATCCTGCCAATCAGCATAACAAGGCTCCCTGTTCTCCATATCCTGTCCTACCTTTCTGGATTTTACACTTTTTTTCAGATGGCCCTTTTGCCCGGGGGGCAGTGAGACTTCGTTGTGGTGCAGATTTCCTTTTCAGGCTTGCTTGGTTGGCCAAAAAGGGCGTATGCGTTTTTTCCTGAATATATTCAGGAAAAAACGCATACGCCCTTTTTGGCCAAGTGCATAATTGTCGACGTTCTGCCCCTTTTCCTATGCTTTCAGGGCAATTCCAGTCTACCCCTGCAATCGTTTTCCTGAAATTCTGCCCCGCTTTCAAATCCCCTTCGCAGGCTTACTTCAATATATTTTTGGAGGATAGCTGTCATTTATAACTCTGCAGGTTTTTGAATTACACTGCCCCTGAGCTCCTTTCTTCAACTCGCTTTCTTGTGAGCTGGGCACAAAACCGCAGGATTGCTTCAGGCCCTAATCTGTTTTCAGGAGGGCACGCTGAGCCTTTGTTTAATTCCTCTTCCTGGTGGGCAATGAGCATTACATTTGCCCGTGCAGACACCTACGGCTAGTCTCTCATTGGTTCTCCCTATTCCTGTTCATCTTGCACAGAAATTGCAAGCTGTGCCAAAGAGCAGGTTAAAGGCACTGACTCTCCAAGCGGGGAGAGTGTTAGTAAAGCATCTGGAATGTTGAACCCGAGGACCAGGATACGAAAATTGAGATGCATTTTAAATCGTTTCCCAATCACACGGTGTACGATACTCTGGGTTTCCCATGCATGTTTTAGCTGGAGGACGAATCCCTTGAACCTGGAGAGTTGGGACACATGGAATGGGTACCATGCAGTATGACTTCAAAGGGTCTGCATTTGCTCACCGAAACTCACCAATGCTATCAGCCTGAAGTGTCCAGCCTTATGTCTCAACCAGCTCTGGATGTAGATGTGGTCAATCCCGGTTGCATCACATGCCCTGAGTGAATTATTTAAGAATTGCTCTCTATTTCACTGTCTTTGTGTTTTGTTTTCGAAATTTATTTTGATAATGGGATTTATCGGATTTTCACTGCTGCGTTTCGGCCGCTGTACACACGCTTGATTCTCTTACGGAGACATATATTTCCATGGGTTTTAAGATTCTTCCTAGTCAGGTATATTCCTAGGCGTTGAATATGTGGTGTTGGGTCCATTTCGTTGAGCAAGGAGTAGGTCTTGTCTTTTACATATTTGGCTTATGGAAAGTTATCTGTGCTAATTTCAGTCTCTGGTTTTATGCAGCACCCCAAGGCACCTTTCACCATAAGCAAGCACTAGTCGGTTTTCTAAATTTGAGACCCTGTTCTGTTTTGTAATTCAGTTCATGTGTAGTCAAGTTTACATTCCGTGTATTAGTGATATCTTATGATGTTTCTTTTTCTGTGTGACGTAGTTCACGTAGAATCACCGTACCTGCATCCACTCACTATGCCGCTACGGGCCTGATGACACAGATTTCATTGCTGAGTGATATTGCATTGTACGTACGTGCCACAACTTCTTTATCCATTTTTTGCTTTCTGGGATATTTACCTGATACTGTAGACGAGCTTCTTGTGAACACAGCCGTCCCAAATATTGGGGTGGCTGTCTGTTTTTGATTTTAATTTCCGTAAGCTATAGGACCATAAGTGGAAGTGCCATAGGCTGTGTTGCTTTGTTTCTTACGTGTTTCAGGAAACACCATACACTTCTCCAGGGTGGCTGCTGGCAATTTACATCCTGCCAATCAGCATAACAAGGCTCCCTATTCTCCATATCCTGTCCTACCTTTCTGGATTTTACACTTTCTTCAGATGGCCCTTTTGCCCGGGGGGGCAGTGAGATTTCATTGTAGTGCAGATTTCCTTTACAGGCTTGCTTGGTTGGCCAAAAAGGGCGTATGCGTTTTTTCCTAAATATATTCAGGAAAAAACGCATACGCCCTTTTTGGCCAAGTTCATCATTGTCGACGTTGTGCCTCTTTTCCTATGCTTTCAGGGCAATTCCAGTCTACCCCCTGCAATCGTTTTCCTGAAATTCAGCCCCGCTTTCAAGTCCCCTTCGCAGGCTTACTTCAATATATTTTTGGAGGATAGCTGTCATTTATAATTCTGCAGGTTTGTGAAGTACAGTGCCCCTGAGCTCCTTTCTTCAACTCGCTTTCTTGTGAGCTGGACACAAAACCAAAGGATTGCTTCAGGCCCTAATCTGTTTTCAGCAGGGCACGCTGAGCCTTTGTTTAATTCCTCTTTCTGGTGGGCAATGAGCGTTACATTTGCCCGTGCAGACACCTACAGCTAGTCTCTCATTGGTTCTCCCTATTCCTGTTCATCTTGCACAGAAATTGCAAGCTGTGCCAAACAGGAGGTTAAAGGCACTGACTCTCCAAGCGGGGAGAGTTTTAGTAAAGCATCTGGAATGGTGAACCCGAGAACCAGGATACGAAAACTGAGATGCATTTTAAATCGTTTCCCAATCACACAGTGGATGATACTCTGGGTTTCACATGAATGTTTTAGCTGGAGGAAGAATCCCTTGAACCTGGACAGTTGGGACCCATGGAATGGGTACCATGCAGTATGACTTCAAAGGGTCTGCATTTGCTCACCGAAACTCACCAATGCTATCAGCCTGAAGTGTCCAGCCTTATGTCTCAACCAGCTCTGGGTGTAGATGTGGTAAATCCCGGTTGCATCACATGCCCTGAGTGAATTATTTAAGAATTGCTCTCTATTTCACTGTCTTTGTGTTTTGTTTTCGAAATTTATTTGATAAATGGATTTATCGAATTTTCACTGCTGCGTTTCGCCCGCTGTATACACGCTTGATTCTCTTACGGAGACATATATATCCATGGGTTTTAAGATTCTTCCTAGTCAGGTATATTCCTAGGCATTGAATATGTGGTGTTGGGTCCATTTCGTTGAGCAAGGAGTAGGTCTTGTCTATTACATATTTGGCTTATGGAAAGTTATCTGTGCTATTTTCAGTCTCTGGTTTTATGCAGCACCCCAAGGCACCTTTTCCCATAAGCAAGCACTAGTTGGTTTTCTAAATTTGAGACCCTGTTCTGTTTTGTAATTCAGTTCATGTGTAGTCAAGTTTACATTCCGTGTATTAGTGATATCTTATGATGTTTCTTTTTCTGTGTGACGTAGTTCACGTAGAATCACCGTACCTGCATCCACTCACTATGCCGCTACGGGCCTGATGACACAGATTTCATTGCTGAGTGATATTGCATTGTACGTACGTGCCACAACTTCTTTATCCATTTTTTGCTTTCTGGGATATTTACCTGATACTGTAGACGAGCTTCTTGTGAACACAGCCGTCCCAAATATTGGGGTGGCTGTCTGTTTTTGATTTTAATTTCCGTAAGCTGTAGGACCATAAGTGGAAATGCCATAGGCTGTGTTGCTTTGTTTCTTACGTGTTTCAGGAAACACCATACACTTCTCCAGGGTGGCTGCCGGCAATTTACATCCGGCCAATCAGCATAACAAGGCTCCCTGTTCTCCATATCCTGTCCTACATTTCTGGATTTTACACTTTTTTCAGATGGCCCTTTTGCCCGGGGGGCAGTGAGACTTCATTGTAGTGCAGATTTCCTTTACAGGCTTGCTTGGTTGGCCAAAAAGGGCGTATCCGTTTTTTCCTGAATATATTCAGGAAAAAACGCATACGCCCTTTTTGGCCAAGTGCATCATTGTCGACGTTCTGCCTCTTTTCCTATGCTTTCAGGGCAATTCCAGTCTACCCCCTGCAATCGTTTTCCTGAAATTCAGCCCCGCTTTCAAGTCCCCTTCGCAGGCTTACTTCAATATATTTTTGGAGGATAGCTGTCATTTATAACTCTGCAGGTTTGTGAATTACAGTGCCCCTGAGCTCCTTTCTTCAACTCGCTTTCTTGTGAGCTGGGCACAAAACCGCAGGATTGCTTCAGGCCCTAATCTGTTTCCGGCAGGGCACACTGAGCCTTTGGTTAATTCCTCTTCCTGGTCGGCAATGAGCGTTATATTTTCCCGGGCAGACACCTACAGCTAGTCTCTCATTGGTTCTCCCTATTCCTGTTCATCTTGCACAGAAATTGCAAGCTGTGCCAAACAGGAGGTTAAAGGCACTGACTCTCCAAGCAGGGAGAGTGTTAGTAAAGCATCTGGAATGGTGAACCCGAGGACCAGGATACGAAAACTGAGATGCATTTTAAATCGTTTCCCAATCACACAGTGGACCATACTGTAGGTTTCCCATGCATGTTTTAGCTGGAGGAAGAATCCCTTGAACCTGAAGAGTTGGGACCCATGGAATAGGTACCATGCAGTATGACTTCAAAGGGTCTGCATTTGCTCACCGAAACTCACCAATGCTATCAGCCTGAAGTGTCCAGCCTTATGTCTCAACCAGCTCTGGGTGTAGATGTGGTCAATCCCGGTTGCATCACATGCCCTGAGTGAATTATTTAAGAATTGCTCTCTATTTCACTGTCTTTGTGTTTTGTTTTTGAAATTTATTTTGATAATGGGATATATCGGATTTTCACTGCTGCGTATCGGCCGCTGTACACACGCTTGATTCTCTTACAGAGACATATATATCCATGGGTTTTAAGATTCTTCCTAGTCAGGTATATTCCTAGGCGTTGAATATGTGGTGTTGAGTCCATTTCGTTGAGCAAGGAGTAGGTCTTGTCTATTACATATTTGTCTTATGGAAAGTTATCTGTGCTAATT
Organism: Phocoena phocoena; assembly: GCF_963924675.1. Lineage (NCBI taxonomy): Eukaryota > Metazoa > Chordata > Mammalia > Artiodactyla > Phocoenidae > Phocoena > Phocoena phocoena. The sequence continues at coordinate 106,220 of NW_027077384.1, read as the reverse complement.
TCAGTCTCTGGTTTTATGCAGCACCCCAAGGCACCTTTCCCCATAAGCAAGCACTAGTTGGTTTTCTAAATTTGAGACCCTGTTCTGTTTTGTAATTCAGTTCATGTGTAGTCAAGTTTACATTCCGTGTATTAGTGATATCTTATGATGTTTCTTTTTCTGTGTGACGTAGTTCACGTAGAATCACCGTACCTGCATCCACTCACTATGCCGCTACGGGCCTGATGACACAGATTTCATTGCTGAGTGATATTGCATTGTTCGTACGTGCCACAACTTCTTTATCCACTGTTTGCTTTCTGGGATATTTACCTGATACTGTAGACGAGCTTCTTGTGAACACAGCCGTCCCAAATATTGGGGTGGCTGTCTGTTTTTGATTTTAATTTCCGTAAGCTATAGGACCATAAGTGGAAGTGCCATAGGCTGTGTTGCTTTGTTTCTTGCGTGTTTCAGGAAACACCATACACTTCTCCAGGGTGGCTGCTGGCAATTTACATCCTGCCAATCAGCATAACAAGGCTCCCTGTTCTCCATATCCTGTCCTACCTTTCTGGATTTTACACTTTTTTTCAGATGGCCCTTTTGCCCGGGGGGCAGTGAGACTTCGTTGTGGTGCAGATTTCCTTTTCAGGCTTGCTTGGTTGGCCAAAAAGGGCGTATGCGTTTTTTCCTGAATATATTCAGGAAAAAACGCATACGCCCTTTTTGGCCAAGTGCATAATTGTCGACGTTCTGCCCCTTTTCCTATGCTTTCAGGGCAATTCCAGTCTACCCCTGCAATCGTTTTCCTGAAATTCTGCCCCGCTTTCAAGTCCCCTTCGCAGGCTTACTTCAATATATTTTTGGAGGATAGCTGTCATTTATAACTCTGCAGGTTTGTGAATTACACTGCCCCTGAGCTCCTTTCTTCAACTCGCTTTCTTGTGAGCTGGGCACAAAACCGCAGGATTGCTTCAGGCCCTAATATGTTTTCAGGAGGGCACGCTGAGCCTTTGTTTAATTCCTCTTCCTGGTGGGCAATGAGCATTACATTTGCCCGTGCAGACACCTACGGCTAGTCTCTCATTGGTTCTCCCTATTCCTGTTCATCTTGCACAGAAATTGCAAGCTGTGCCAAAGAGGAGGTTAAAGGCACTGACTCTCCAAGCGGGGAGAGTGTTAGTAAAGCATCTGGAATGTTGAACCCGAGGACCAGGATACGAAAACTGAGATGCATTTTAAATCGTTTCCCAATCACACGGTGGACGATACTCTGGGTTTCCCATGCATGTTTTAGCTGGAGGACGAATCCCTTGAACCTGGAGAGTTGGGACACATGGAATGGGTACCATGCAGTATGACTTCAAAGGGTCTGCATTTGCTCACCGAAACTCACCAATGCTATCAGCCTGAAGTGTCCAGCCTTATGTCTCAACCAGCTCTGGGTGTAGATGTGGTCAATCCCGGTTGCATCACATGCCCTGAGTGAATTATTTAAGAATTGCTCTCTATTTCACTGTCTTTGTGTTTTGTTTTCGAAATTTATTTTGATAATGGGATTTATCGGATTTTCACTGCTGCGTTTCGGCTGCTGTACACACGCTTGATTTTCTTACGGGGACATATATATCCATGGGTTTTAAGATTCTTCCTAGTCAGGTATATTCCTAGGCATTGAATATGTGGTGTTGGGTCCATTTCGTTGAGCAAGGAGTAGGTCTTGTCTATTACATATTTGGGTTATGGAAAGTTATCTGTGCTAATTTCAGTCTCTGGTTTTATGCAGCACCCCAAGGCTCCTTTCCCCATAAGCAAGCACTAGTTGGTTTTCTAAATTTGAGACCCTATTCTGTTTTGTAATTCAGTTCATGTGTAGTCAAGTTTACATTCCGTGTATTAGTGATATCTTATGATGTTTCTTTTTCTGTGTGACGTAGTTCACGTAGAATCACCGTACCTGCATCCACTCACTATGCCGCTACGGGCCTGATGACACAGATTTCATTGCTGAGTGATATTGCATTGTACGTACGTGCCACAACTTCTTTATCCATTTTTTGCTTTCTGGGATATTTACCTGATACTGTAGACGAGCTTCTTGTGAACACAGCCGTCCCAAATATTGGGGTGGCTGTCTGTTTTTGATTTTAATTTCCGTAAGCTATAGGACCATAAGTGGAAGTGCCATAGGCTGTGTTGCTTTGTTTCTTACGTGTTTCAGGAAACACCAAACACTTCTCCAGGGTGGCTGCTGGCAATTTACATCCTGCCAATCAGCATAACAAGGCTCCCTGTTCTCCATATCCTGTCCTACATTTCTGGATTTTACACGTTTTTCAGATGGCCCTTTAGCCCGAGGGGGGGGGGCAGTGAGACTTCATTGTAGTGCAGATTTCCTTTACAGGCTTGCTTGGTTGGCCAAAAAGGGCGTATCAGTTTTTTCCTGAATATATTCAGGAAAAAACGCATACGCCCTTTTTGGCCAAGTGCATCATTGTCGACGTTCTGCCTCTTTTCCTATGCTTTCAGGGCAATTCCAGTCTACCCCCTGCAATCGTTTTCCAGAAATTCTGCCCCGCTTTCAATTCCCCTTCGCAGTCTTACTTCAATATATTTTTGGAGGATAGCTGTCATTTATAACTCTGCAGGTTTGTGAATTACAGTGCCCCTGAGCTACTTTCTTCAACTCGCTTTCTTGTGAGCTGGGCAGAAAACGGCAGGATTGCTTCAGGCCCTAATCTGTTTCCGGCAGGGCACACTGAGCCTTTGTTTAATTCCTCTTCCTGGTCGGCAATGAGCGTTACATTTGCCCGTGCAGACACCTATAGCTAGTCTCTCATTGTTTCTCCCTATTCCTGTTCATCTTGCACAGAAATTGCAAGCTGTGCCAAACAGGAGGTTAAAGGCACTGACTCTCCAAGCAGGGAGAGTGTTAGTAAAGCATCTGGAATGGTGAACCCGAGGACCAGGATACGAAAACTGAGATGCATTTTAAATCGTTTCCCAATCACACGGTGGACGATACTCTGGGTTTCCCATGCATGTTTTAGCTGGAGGAAGAATCCCTTGAACCTGAAGAGTTGGGACCCATGGAATAGGTACCATGCAGTATGACTTCAAAGGGTCTGCATTTGCTCACCGAAACTCACAAATGCTATCAGCCTGTAGTGTCCAGCCTTATGTCTCAACCAGCTCTGGGTGTAGATGTGGTCAATCCCGGTTGCATCACATGCCCTGAGTGAATTATTTAAGAATCGCTCTCTATTTCACTGTCTTTGTGTTTTCTTTTCGAAATTTATTTTGATAATGGGATTTATCGGATTTTCACTGCTGCGTATCGGCCGCTGTACACACGCTTGATTCTCTTACGGAGACATATATAACCATCAGTTTTAAGATTCTTCCTAGTCAGGTATATTCCTAGGCGTTGAATATGTGGTGTTGAGTCCATTTCGTTGAGCAAGGAGTAGGTCTTGTCTATTACATATTTGTCTTATGGAATGTCATCTGTACTAATTTCAGTCTCTGGTTTTATGCAGCACCCCAAGGAACCTTTCCCCATAAGCTAGCACTAGTTGGTTTTCTAAATTTGAGACCCTGTTCTGTTTTGTAATTCAGTTCATGTGTAGTCAAGTTTACATTCCGTGTATTAGTGATATCTTATGATGTTTCTTTTTCTGTGTGACGTAGTTCACGTAGAATCACCGTACCTGCATCCACTCACTATGCCGCTACGGGCCTGATGACACAGATTTCATTGCTGAGTGATATTGCATTGTACGTACGTGCCACAACTTCTTTATCCATTTTTTGCTTTCTGGGATATTTACCTGATACTGTAGACGAGCTTCTTGTGAACACAGCCGTCCCAAATATTGGGGTGGCTGTCTGTTTTTGATTTTAATTTCCGTAAGTTATAGGACCATTAGTGGAAGTGGCATAGGCTGTGTTGCTTTGTTTCTTACGTGTTTCAGGAAACACCATACACTTCTCCAGGGTGGCTGCTGGCAATTTACATCCTGCCAATCAGCATAACAAGGCTCCCTCTTCTCCATATCCTGTCCTACATTTCTGGATTTTACACTTTTTTCAGATGACCCTTTTGCCCGGGGGGCAGTGAGACTTCATTTTAGTGCAGATTTCCTTTACAGGCTTGCTTGGTTGGCCAAAAAGTGCGTATGCGTTTTTTCCTGAATATATTCAGGAAAAAACGCATACGCCCTTTTTGGCCAACTGCATCATTGTCGCCGTTGTGCCTCTTTTCCTATGCTTTCAGGGCAATTCCAGTCTACCCCCTGCAATCGTTTTCCTGAAATTCTGCCCCGCTTTCAAGTCCCCTTCGCAGGCTTACTTCAATATATTTTTGGAGGATAGCTGTCATTTATAACTCTGCAGGTTTGTGAATTACAGTGCCCCTGAACTCCTTTCTTCAACTCGCTTTCTTGTGAGCTGGACACAAAACCGCAGGATTGCTTCAGGCCCTAATCTGTTTTCAGCAGGGCATGCTGAGCCTTTGTTTAATTCCTCTTCCTGGTCGGCAATGAGCGTTACATTTGCCCGTGCAGAAACGTACAGCTTGTCTCTCATTGGTTCTCCCTATTCCTGTTTATCTTGCACAGAAATTGCAAGCTGTGCCAAAGAGGAGGTTAAAGGCACTGACTCTCCAAGTGGGGAGAGTGTTAGTAAAGCATCTGGAATGGTGAACCCGAGGACCAGGATACGAAAACTGAGATGTATTTTAAATCGTTTCCCAATCACACGGTGGACGATACTCTGGGTTTCCCAGGCATGTTTTAGCTGGAGGAAGAATGCCTTGAACCTGGAGAGTTGGAACCCATGGAATGGGTACCATGCAGTATGACTTCAAAGGGTCTGCATTTGCTCACCGAAACTCACCAATGCTATCAGCCTGAAGTGTCCAGCCTTATGTCTCAACCAGCTCTGGGTGTAGATGTGGTCAATCCCGGTTGCATCACATGCCCTGAGTGAATTATTTAAGAATTGCTCTCTATTTCACTGTCTTTGTGTTTTGTTTTCGAAATTTATTTTGATAATGGGATTTATCGGATTTTCAGTGCTGCGTTTCGGGCGCTGTACACACGCTTGATTCTCTTACGGAGACATATATATCCATGGGTTTTAAGATTCTTCCTAGTCAGGTATATTCCTAGGCGTTGAATATGTGGTGTTGGGTCCATTTCGTTGAACAAGGTGTAGGTCTTGTCTATTACATATTTGGCTTATGGAAAGTTATCTGTGCTAATTTCAGTCTCTGGTTTTATGCAGCACCCCAAGGCACCTTTCCCCATAAGCAAGCACTAGTTGGTTTTCTAAATTTGAGACCCTGTTCTGTTTTGTAATTCAGTTCATGTGTAGTCAAGTTTACATTCCGTGTATTAGTGATATCTTATGATGTTTCTTTTTCTGTGTGACGTAGTTCACGTAGAAACACCGTACCTGCATCCACTCACTATGCCGCTACGGGCCTGATGACACAGATTCATTGCTGAGTGATATTGCATTGTACGTACGTGCCACAATTTCTTTATCCATTGTTTGCTTTCTGGGATATTTACCTGATACTGTAGACGAGCTTCTTGTGAACACAGCCGTCCCAAATATTGGGGTGGCTGTCTGTTTTTGATTTTAATTTCCGTAAGCTATAGGACCATAAGTGGAAGTGCCATAGGCTGTGTTGCTTTGTTTCTTACGTGTTTCAGGAAACACCATACACTTCTCCAGTGTGGCTGCTGGCAGTTTACATCCTGCCAATCAGCATAATAAGGCTCCCTGTTCTCCATATCCTGTCCTACCTTTCTGGATTTTACACTTTTTTTCAGATGGCCCTTTTGCCCGGGGGGCAGTGAGACTTCATTGTAGTACAGATTTCCTTTACCGTCTTGCTTGGTTGGCCTAAAAGGGCGTATGCGTTTTTTCCTGAATATATTCAGGAAAAAACGCATACGCCGTTTTTGGCCAAGTGCATCATTGTCGACGTTCTGCCTCTTTTTCTATGCTTTCAGGGCAATTCCAGTCTACCCCCTGCAATCGTTTTCCTGAAATTCTGCCCCGCTTTCAAGTCCCCTTCGCAGGCTTACTTCAATATATTTTTGGAGGATAGCTGTCATTTATAACTCTGCAGGTTTGTGAATTACAGTGCCCCTGAGCTCCTTTCTTCAACTCGCTTTCTTGTGAGCTGGGCACAAAACCGCAGGATTGCTTCAGGCCCTAATCTGTTTTCAGCAGGGCACGCTGAGCCTTTGTTTAATTCCTCTTCCTGGTCGGCAATGAGCGTTACATTTGCCCGTGCAGACACCTACAGCTAGTCTCTCATTGGTTCTCCCTATTCCTGTTCATCTTGCACAGAAATTGCAAGCTGTGCCAAAGAGGAGGTTAAAGGCACTGACTCTCCAAGCGGGGAGAGTGTTAGTAAAGCATCTGGAATGGTGAACCCGAGGACCAGGATACGAAAACTGAGATGCATTTTAAATCGTTTCCCAATCACACGGTGGACGATACTCTGTGTTTCCCATGCATGTTTAAACTGGAGGAAGAATGCCTTGAACCTGGGGAGTTGGGACCCATGGAATGGGTACCATGCATTATGACTTCAAAGGGTCTGCATTTGCTCACCGAAACTCACCAATGCTATCAGCCTGAAGTGTCCAGCCTTATGCCTCAACCAGCTCTGGGTGTAGATGTGGTCAATCCCGGTTGCATCACATGCCCTGAGTGAATTAGTTAAGAATTGCTCTCGATTTTACTGTCTTTGTGTTTTGTTTTCGAAATTTATTTTGATAATGGGATTTATCGGATTTTCACTGCTGCGTTTCGGCCGCTCTACACAGGCTTGATTCTCTTACGGAGACATATATATCCATGGGTTTTAAGATTCTTCCTAGTCAGGTATATTCCTATGCGTTGAATATGTGGTGTTGAGTCCATTTCGTTGAGCAAGGAGTAGGTCTTGTCTATTACATATTTGGCTTATGGAATGTTATCTGTGCTAATTTCAGTCTCTGGTTTTATGCAGCACCCCAAGGCACCTTTCCCCATAAGCAAACACTAGTTGGTTTTCTAAATTTGAGACCCTGTTCTGTTTTGTAATTCAGTTCATGTGTAGTCAAGTTTACATTCCGTGTATTAGTGATATCTTATGATGTTTCTTTTTCTGTGTGACGTAGTTCATGTAGAATCACCGTACCTGCATCCACTCACTATGCCGCTACGGGCCTGATGACACAGATTTCATTGCTGAGTGATATTGCATTGTACGTACGTGCCACAACTTCTTTATCCATTTTTTGTTTTCTGGGATATTTACCTGATACTGTAGACGAGCTTCTTGTGAACACAGCCGTCCCAAATTTTGGGGTGGCTGTCTGTTTTTGATTTTAATTTCCATAAGCTATAGGACCATAAGTGGAAGTGCCATAGGCTGTGTTGCTTTGTTTCTTACGTGTTTCAGGAAACACCATACAGTTCTCCAGGGTGGCTGCTGGCAATTTACATCCTGCCAATCAGCATAACAAGGCTCCCTGTTCTCCATATCCTGTCCTACCTTTCTGGATTGTACACTTTTTTCAATGGCCCTTTTGCCCGGGGGGCAGTGAGACTTCATTGTAGTGCAGATTTCTTTTACAGGCTTGCTTGGTTGGCCAAAAAGGGCGTATGCCTGTTTTCCTGAATATATTCAGGAAATAACGCATACGCACTTTTTGGCCAAGTGCATCATTGTCGACGTTGTGCCTCTTTTCCTATGCTTTCAGGACAATTCCAGTCTACCCCCTGCAATCGTTTTCCTGAAATTCTGCCCCGCTTTCAAATCCCCTACGCAGGCTTACTTCAATATACTTTTGGAAGATAGCTGTCATTTATAACACTGCATGTTTGTGAATTACAGTGCCCCTGAGCTCCTTTCTTCAACTCGCTTTCTTGTGAGCTGGGCACAAAACCGCAGGATTGCTTCAGGCCCTAATCTGTTTCCAGCAGGGCACACTGAGCCTTTGTTTAATTCCTCTTCCTGGTTGGCAATGAGCGTTACATTTGCCCGTGCAGACACCTATAGCTAGTCTGTCATTGGTTCTCCCTATTCCTGTTCATCTTGCACAGAAATTGCAAGCTGTGCCAAACAGGAGGTTAAAGGCACTGACTCTTCAAGCAGGGAGAGTGTTAGTAAAGCATCTGGAATGGTGAACACGAGGACCAGGATACGAAAACTGAGGTGCATTTTAAATTGATTCCCAATCACACGGTGGACCGTACTGTGGGTTTCCCATGCATGTTTTAGCTGGAGGAAGAATCCCTTGAACTTGAAGAGTTGGGACCCATGGAATAGGTACCATGCAGTATGACTTCAAAGTGTCTGCATTTGCTCACCGAAACTCACCAATGCTATCAGCCTGAAGTGTCCAGCCTTATGTCTCAACCAGCTCTGGGTGTAGATATGGTCAATCCCGGTTGCATCACATACCCTGAGTGAATTATTTAAGAATTGCTCTCTATTTCACTGTCTTTGTGTTTTGTTTTCGAAATTTATTTTGATAATGGGATTTATCGGATTTTCACTGATGCGTATCGGCCACTGTACACACGCTTGATTCTCTTACGGAGACATATATATCCATGGGTTTTAAGATTCTTCCTAGTCAGGTATATTCCTATGCGTTGAATATGTGGTGTTGAGTCCATTTCGTTGAGCAAGGAGTAGGTCTTTTCTATTACATATTTGGCTTATGGAATGTTATCTGTGCTAATTTCAGTCTCTGGTTTTATGCAGCACCCCAAGGCACCTTTCCCCATAAGCAAGCACTAGTTGGTTTTCTAAATTTGAGACCCTGTTCTGTTTTGTAATTCAGTTCATGTGTAGTCAAGTTTACATTCCGTGTATTAGTGATATCTTATGATGTTTCTTTTTCTGTGTGACGTAGTTCACGTAGAATCACCGTACCTGCATCCACTCACTATGCCGCTACGGGCCTGATGACACAGATTTCATTGCTGAGTGATATTGCATTGCACGTACGTGCCACAACTTCTTTATCCATTTTTTGCTTTCTGGGATATTTACCTGGTACTGTAGACGAGCTTCTTGGGAACACAGCCGTCCCAAATTTTGGGGTGGCTCTCTGTTTTTGATTTTAATTTCCCTAAGGAATAGGACCATAAGTGCAATTGCCATAGGCTGTGTTGCTTTATTTCTTACGTGTTTCAGGAAACACCATACACTTCTCCAGGGTGGCTGTTGGCAATTTACATCCTGCCAATGAGCATAACAAGGCTCCCTGTTCTCCATATCCTGTCCTACCTTTATGGATTTTACACTTTTTTCAGATGGCCCTCTTGCCCGGGGGGCAGTGAGACTTCATTGTAGTGCACATTTCCTTTACAGGCTTGCTTGTTTGGCCAAAAAGGCCGTATGCGTTTTTTCCTGAATATATTCAGGAAAAAACGAATACACCCTTTTTGGCCAAGTGCATCATTGTCGACGTTCTGCCTCTTTTCCTATGCTTTCAGGGCAATTCCAGTCTACCCCCTGCAATCGTTTTCCTGAAATTCTGCCCCGCTTTCAAGTCCCCTACGCAGGCTTACTTCAATATACTTTTGGAAGATAGCTGTCATTTATAACTCTGCATGTTTGTGAATTACAGTGCCCCTGAGCTCCTTTCTTCAACTCGCTTTCTTGTGAGCTGGGCACAAAACCGCAGGATTGCTTCAGGACCTAATCTGTTTCCAGCAGGGCACACTGAGCCTTTGTTTAATTCCTCTTCCTGGTGGGCAATGAGCGTTACATTTCCCGTGAAGACACCTACAGCTAGTCTCTCATTGGTTCTCCCTATTCCTGTTCATCTTGCACAGAAATTGCAAGCTGTGCCAAAGAGGATGTTAAAGGCACTGACTCTCTAAGCGGGGAGAGAGTTAGTAAAGCATCTGGAATGGTGAACCCGAGGACCAGGATACGAAAACTGAGATGCATTTTAAATCGTTTCCCAATCACACGGTGGGCGATACACTGGGTTTCCCATGCATGTTTTACCTGGAGGAAGAATCCCTTGAACCTGGAGAGTTGGGACCCATGGAATGGGTACCATGCAGTATGACTTCAAAGGGTCTGCATTTGCTCACTGAAACTCACCAATGCTATCAGCCTGAGGTGTCCAGCCTTATGTCTCAACCAGCTCTGGGTGTAGATGTGGTCAATCCCGGTTGCATCACATGCCCTGAGTGAATTATTTAAGAATTGCTCTCTATTTCACTGTCTTTGTGTTTTGTTTTCGAAATTTATTTTGATAATGGGATTTATCGGATTTTCACTGCTGCGTTTCGGCCGCTGTACACACGCTTGATTCTCTTATGGAGACATATATATCCATGGGTTTTAAGATTCTACCTAGTCAGGTATATTCCTAGGCGTTGAATATGTGGTTTTGGGTCCATTTCATTGAGCAAGGAGTAGGTCTTGTCTATTACATATTTGGCTTATGGAAAGTTATCTGTGCTAATTTCAGTCTCTGGTTTTATGCAGCACCCCAACGCACCTTTCCCCATAAGCAAGCACTAGTTGGTTTTCTAAATTTGAGACCCTGTTCTGTTTTGTAATTCAGTTCATGTGTAGTCAAGTTTACATTCCGTGTATTAGTGATATCTTATGATGTTTCTTTTTCTGTGTGACGTAGTTCACGTAGAATCACCGTACCTGCATCCACTCACTATGCCGCTACAGGCCTGATTACACAGATTTCATTGCTGAGTGATATTGCATTGTACGTACGTGCCACAACTTCTTTATCCATTTTTTGCTTTCTGGGATATTTACCTGATACTGTAGACGAGCTTCTTGTGAACACAGCCGTCCCAAATATTGGGGTGGCTGTCTGTTTTTGATTTTAATTTCCGTAAGCTATAGGACCATAAGTGGAAGTGCCATAGGCTGTGTTGCTTTGTTTGTTACGTGTTTCAGGAAACACCATACATTTCTCCAGGGTGGCTGCGGGCAATTTACATCCTGCCAATCAGCATAACAAGGCTCCCTGTTCTCCATATCCTGTCCTACATTTCTGGATTTTACACTTTTTTCAGATGGCCCTTTTGCCCGGGGGGCAGTGAGACTTCATTGTAGTGCAGATTTCCTTTACAGGCTTGCTTGGTTGGCCAAAAAGGGCGTATGCGTTTTTTCCTGAATATATTCAGGAAAAAACGCATACGCCCTTTTTGGCCAAGTGCATCATTGTCGACGTTCTGCCTCTTTTCCTATGCTTTCAGGGCAATTCCAGTCTACCCCCTGCCATCGTTTTCCTGAAATTCTGCCCCGCTTTCAAGTCCCCTTCGCAGGCTTACTTCAATATATTTTTGGAGGATAGCTGTCATTTATAACTCTGCAGGTTTGTGAATTACAGTGCCCCTGAGCTCCATTCTTCAACTCGCTTTCTTGTGAGCTGGGCACAAACCCGCAGGATTGCTTCAGGCCCTAATCTGTTTTCAGAAGGGCACGCTGAGCCTTTGTTTAATTCCTCTTCCTGGTGGGCAATGAGCGTTACATTTGCCCGTGCAGACACCTACAGCTAGTCTCTCATTGGTTCTCCCTATTCCTGTTCATCTTGCACAGAAATTGCAAGCTGTGCCAAACAGGAGGTTAAAGGCAGTGACTCTCCAAGCGGGGAGAGTGTTAGTAAAGCATCTGGAATGGTGAACCCGAGGACCAGGATACGAAAACTGAGATGCATTTTAAATCGTTTCCCAATCACACGGTGGACCATACTGTGGGGTTCCCATGCATGTTTTAGCTGGAGGAAGAATCCCTTGAACCTGAAGAGTTGGGACCCATGGAATAGGTGCCATGCAGTATGACTTCAAAGGGTCTGCATTTGCTCACCGAAACTCACCAATGCTATCAGCCTGAAGTGTCCAGCCTTATGTCTCAACCAGCTCTGGGTGTAGATGTGTTAAATCCCGGTTGCATCACATGCCCTGAGTGAATTAGTTAAGAATTGCTCTCTATTTCACTGTCTTTGTGTTTTGTTTTCGAAATTTATTTTGATAATGGGATTTATCGGATTTTCACTGCTGCGTTTCGGCCGCTGTACACATGCTTGATTCTCTTACGGAGACATATATATCCATGGGTTTTAAGATTCTTCCTAGTCAGGTATATTCCTAGGCGTTGAATATGTGGTGTTGAGTCCATTTCGTTGAGCAAGGAGTAGGTCTTGTCTATTACATATTTGGCTTATGGAATATTATCTGTGCTAATTTCAGTCTCTGGTTTTATGCAGCACCCCAAGGCACCTTTCCCCATAAGCAAGCACTAGTTGGTTTTCTAAATTTGAGACCCTGTTCTGTTTTGTAATTCAGTTCATGTGTAGTCAAGTTTACATTCCGTGTATTAGTGATATCTTATGATGTTTCTTTTTCTGTGTGACGTAGTTCACGTAGAATCACCGTACCTGCATCCACTCACTATGCCGCTACGGGCCTGATGACACAGATTTCATTGCTGAGTGATATTGCAATGCACGTACGTGCCACAACTTCTTTATCCATTTTTTGCTTTCTGGGATATTTACCTGGTACTGTAGACGAGCTTCTTGGGAACACAGCAGTCCCAAATTTGGGGTGGCTCTCTGTTTTTGAATTTAATTTCCCTAAGGAATAGGACCATAAGTGCAATTGCCATAGGCTGTGTTGCTTTATTTCTTACGTGTTTCAGGAAACACCATACACTTCTCCAGGGTGGCTGCTGGCAATTTACATCCTGCCAATCAGCATAACAAGGCTCCCTGTTCTCCATATCCTGTCCTACATTTCTGGATTTTACACTTTTTTCAGATGGCCCTCTTGCCCGGGGGTCAGTGAGACTTCATTGTAGTGCAGATTTCCTTTACAGGCTTGCTTGGTTGGCCAAAAAGGGCGTATGCGTTTTTTCCTGAATATATTCAGGAAAAAACGCATACGCCCTTTTTGGCCAAGTGCATCATTGTCGACGTTCTGCCTCTTTTCCTATGCTTTCAGGGCAATTCCAGTCTACCCCCTGCCATCGTTTTCCAGAAATTCTGCCCCGCTTTCAAGTCCCCTTCGCAGGCTTACTTCAATATATTTTTGGAGGATAGCTGTCATTTATAACTCTGCAGGTTTGTGAATTACAGTGCCCCTGAGCTCCATTCTTCAACTCGCTTTCTTGTGAGCTGGGCACAAAACCGCAGGATTGCTTCAGGCCCTAATCTGTTTTCAGAAGGGCACGCTGAGCCTTTGTTTAATTCCTCTTCCTGGTGGGCAATGAGCGTTACATTTGCCCGTGCAGACACCTACAGCTAGTCTCTCATTGGTTCTCCCTATTCCTGTTCATCTTGCACAGAAATTGCAAGCTGTGCCAAACAGGAGGTTAAAGGCAGTGACTCTCCAAGCGGGGAGAGTGTTAGTAAAGCATCTGGAATGGTGAACCCGAGGACCAGGATACGAAAACTGAGATGCATTTTAAATCGTTTCCCAATCACACGGTGGACCATACTGTGGGGTTCCCATGCATGTTTTAGCTGGAGGAAGAATCCCTTGAACCTGAAGAGTTGGGACCCATGGAATAGGTACCATGCAGTATGACTTCAAAGGGTCTGCATTTGCTCACCGAAACTCACCAATGCTATCAGCCTGAAGTGTCCAGCCTTATGTCTCAACCAGCTCTGGGTGTAGATGTGTTAAATCCCGGTTGCATCACATGCCCTGAATGAATTAGTTAAGAATTGCTCTCTATTTCACTGTCTTTGTGTTTTGTTTTCGAAATTTATTTTGATAATGGGATTTATCGGATTTTCACTGCTGCGTTTCGGCCGCTGTACACATGCTTGATTCTCTTACGGAGACATATATATCCATGGGTTTTAAGATTCTTCCTAGTCAGGTATATTCCTAGGCGTTGAATATGTGGTGTTGAGTCCATTTCGTTGAGCAAGGAGTAGGTCTTGTCTATTACATATTTGGCTTATGGAATGTTATCTGTGCTAATTTCAGTCTCTGGTTTTATGCAGCACCCCAAGGCACCTTTCCCCATAAGCAAGCACTAGTTGGTTTTCTAAATTTGAGACCTTGTTCTGTTTTGTAATTCAGTTCATGTGTAGTCAAGTTTACATTCCGTGTATTAGTGATATCTTATGATGTTTCTTTTTCTGTGTGACGTAGTTCACGTAGAATCACCGTACCTGCATCCACTCACTATGCCGCTACGGGCCTGATGACACAGATTACATTGCTGAGTGATATTGCATTGCACGTACGTGCCACAACTTCTTTATCCATTTTTTGCTTTCTGGGATATTTACCTGGTACTGTAGACGAGCTTCTTGGGAACACAGCAGTCCCAAATTTGGGGTGGCTCTCTGTTTTTGATTTTAATTTCCCTAAGGAATAGGACCATAAGTGCAATTGCCATAGGCTGTGTTGCTTTATTTCTTACGTGTTTCAGGAAACACCATACACTTCTCCAGGGTGGTTGTTGGCAATTTACATCCTGCCAATCAGCATAACAAGGCTCCCTGTTCTCCATATCCTGTCCTACCTTTCTGGATTTTACACTTTTTTCAGATGGCCCTCTTGCCCGGGGGGCAGTGAGACTTCATTGTAGTGCAGATTTCCTTTACAGGCTTGCTTGTTTGGCCAAAAAGGGCGATTGCGTTTTTTCCTGAATATATTCAGGAAAAAACGCATACGCCCTTTTTGGCCAAGTGCATCATTGTCGACGTTGTGCCTCTTTTCCTATGCTTTCAGGGCAATTCCAGTCTACCCCTGCAATCGTTTTCCTGAAATTCTGCCCCGCTTTCAAGTCCCCTTCGCAGGCTTAATTCAATATACTTTTGGAAGATAGCTGTCATTTATAACTCTGCAGGTTTGTGAATTACAGTGCCTCTGAGCTCCGTTCTTCAACTCGCTTTCTTGTGAGCTGGGCACAAAACCGCAGGATTGCTTCAGGGCCTAATCTGTTTCCAGCAGGGCACACTGAGCCTTTATTTAATTCCTCTTCCTGGTGGGCAATGAGCGTTACATTTGCCCGTGCAGACACCTACAGCTAGTCTCTCATTGGTTCTCCCTATTCCTGTTCATCTTGCACAGAAATTGCAAGCTGTGCCAAACAGGAGGTTAAAGGCACTGACTCTCCAAGCGGGGAGAGTGTTAGTAAAGCATCTGGAATGGTGAACCCGAGGACCAGGATACGAAAACTGAGATGCATTTTAAATCGTTTCCCAATCACACGGTGGACGATACTCTGGGTTTCCCATGCATGTTTTAGCTGGAGGAAGAATCCCTTGAACCTGGAGAGTTGGGACCCATGGAATTGGTACCATGCAGTATGACTTCAAAGGGTCTGCATTTGCTCACCGAAACTCACCAATGCTATCAGCCTGAAGTGTCCAGCCTTATGTCTCAACCAGCTCTGGGTGTAGATGTGGTCAATCCCGGTTGCATCACATGCCCTGAGTGAATTATTTAAGAATTGCTCTCTATTTCACTGTCTTTGTGTTTTGTTTTCGAAATTTATTTTGATAATGGGATTTATGGGATTTTCACTGCTGCATTTCGGCCGCTGTACACACGCTTGATTCTCTTACGGAGACATATATATCCATGGGTTTTAAGATTCTTCCTAGTCAGGTATATTCCTAGGCGTTGAATATGTGGTGTTGGGTCCATTTCGCTGAGCAAGGAGTAGGTCTTGTCTATTACATATTTGGCTTATGGAAAGTTATCTGTGCTAATTTCAGTCTCTGGTTTTATGCAGCACCCCAAGGCTCCTTTCCCCATAAGCAAGCACTAGTTGGTTTTCTAAATTTGAGACCCTATTCTGTTTTGTAATTCAGTTCATGTGTAGTCAAGTTTACATTCCGTGTATTAGTGATATCTTATGATGTTTCTTTTTCTGTGTGACGTAGTTCACGTAGAATCACTGTACCTGCATCCACTCACTATGCCGCTACGGGCCTGATGACACAGATTTCATTGCTGAGTGATATTGCATTGTACGTACGTGCCACAACATCTTTATCCATTTTTTGCTTTCTGGGATATTTACCTGATACTGTAGACGAGCTTCTTGTGAACACAGCCGTCTCAAATATTGGGGTGGCTGTCTGTTTTTTATTTGAATTTCCGTAAGCTATAGGACCATAAGTGGAAGTGCCATAGGCAGTGTTGCTTTGTTTCTTAACGTGTTTCAGGAAACACCGTACACTTCTCCAGGTTGGCTGCTGGCAATTTACATCCTGCCAATCAGCATAACAAGGCTCCCAGTTCCCCATATCCTGTCCTACCTTTCTGGATTTTACACTTTTTTCAGATGGCCCTCTTGCCCGGGGGGCAGTGAGACTTCATTGTTGTGCACATTTCCTTTACAGGCTTGCTTGGTTGGCCAAAAAGGGCGTATGCGTTTTTTGCTGAATATATTCAGGAAAAAACGCATACGCCCTTTTTGGCCAAGTGCATCATTGTCGACGTTGTGCCTCTTTTCCTATGCTTTCAGGGCAATTCCAGTCTACCCCCTGCAATCGTTTTCCTGAAATTCTGCCCCGCTTTCCAGTCCCCTACGCAGGCTTACTTCAATATACTTTTGGAAGATAGCTGTAATTTATAACTCTGCAGGTTTGTGAATTACAGTGCCCCTGAGCTCCTTTCTTCAACTCGCTTTCTTGTGAGCTGGGCACAAAACCGCAGGATTGCTTCAGGCCCTAATCTGTTTCCAGCAGGGCACACTGAGCCTTTGTTTAATTCCTCTTCCTGGTGGGCAATGAGCATTACATTTGCCCGTGCAGACACCTACAGCTAGTCTCTCATTTGTTCTCCCTATTCCTGTTCATCTTGCACAGAAATTGCAAGCTGTGCCAAACAGGAGGTTAAAGGCACTGACTCTCTAAGCGGGGAGAGTGTTAGTAAAGCATCTGGAATGGTGAACCCGAGGACCAGGATACGAAAACTGAGATGCATTTTAAATCGTTTCCCAATCACACGGTGGACGATACTCTGGGTTTCCCATGCATGTTTTAGCTGGAGGAAGAATCCCTTGAACCTGGAGAGTTGGGACCCATGGAATGGGTACCATGCAGTATGACTTCAAAGGGTCTGCATTTGCTCACCGAAACTCACCAATGCTATCAGCCTGAAGTGTCCAGCCTTATGTCTCAACCAGCTCTGGGTGTAGATGTGGTCAATCCCGGTTGCATCACATGCCCTGAGTGAATTATTTAAGAATTGCTCTCTATTTCACTGTCTTTGTGTTTTGTTTTCGAAATTTATTTTGATAATGGGATTTATCGGGTTTTCACTGCTGCGTTTCGGCCGCTGTACACACGCTTGATTCTCTTATGGAGACATATATATCCATGGGTTTTAAGATTCTTCCTAGTCAGGTATATTCCTAGGCGTTGAATATGTGGTGTTGGGTCCATTTCGTTGAGCAAGGTGTAGGTCTTGTCTATTACATATTTGGCTTATGGAAAGTTATCTGTGCTAATTTCAGTCTCTGGTTTTATGCAGCACCCCAACGCACCTTTCCCCATAAGCAAGCACTAGTTGGTTTTCTAAATTTGAGACCCTGTTCTGTTTTGTAATTCAGTTCATGTGTAGTCAAGTTTACATTCCGTGTATTAGTGATATCTTATGATGTTTCTTTTTCTGTGTGACGTAGTTCACGTAGAATCACCGTACCTGCATCCATTCACTATGCCGCTACGGGCCTGATGACACAGATTTCATTGCTGAGTGATACTGCATTGCACGTACGTGCCACAACTTCTTTATCCATTTTTTGCTTTCTGGGATATTTACCTGGTACTGTAGACGAGCTTCTTGGGAACACAGCGGTCCCAAACTTTGGGGTGGCTCTCTGTTTTTGATTTTAATTTCCCTAAGGAATAGGACCATAAGTGCAATTGCCATAGGCTGTGTTGCTTTGTTTGTTACGTGTTTCAGGAAACACCATACACTTCTCCATGGTGGCTGCTGGCAATTTACATCCTGCCAATCAGCATAACAAGGCTCCCTGTTCTCCATATCCTGTCCTACCTTTCTGGATTTTACACTTTTTTCAGATGGCCCTTTTGCCCGGGGGGCAGTGAGATTTCATTGTAGTGCAGATTTCCTTTACAGGCTTGCTTGGTTGGCCAAAAAGGGCATATGCGTTTTTTCCTGAATATATTCAGGAAAAAACGCATACGCCCTTTTCGGCCAAGTGCATCATTGTCGACGTTCTGCCTCTTTTCCTATGCTTTCAGGGCAATTCCAGTCTACCCCCTGCAATCGTTTTCCTGAAATTCTGCCCGGCTTTCAAGTCCCCTTCGCAGGCTTACTTCAATATATTTTTGGAGGATAACTGTCATTTATAACTCTGCAGGTTTGTGAATTACAGTGCCCCTGAGCTCCTTTCTTCAACTCGCTTTCTTGTGAGCTGGGCAAAAAACCGCAGGATTGCTTCAGGCCCTAATCTGTTTTCAGCAGGTCATGCTGAGCCTTTGTTTAATTTCTCTTCCTGGTGGGAAATGAGCGTTACGTTTGCCCGTGCAGACACCTATAGCTAGTCTCTAATTGGTTCTCCCTATTCCTGTTCATCTTGCACAGAAACTGCAAGCTGTGCCAAACAGGAGGTTAAACGCACTGACTCTCCAAGCGGGGAGAGTGTTAGTAAAGCATCTGGAATGGTGAACCCGAGGACCAGGATACGAAAACTGAGATGCATTTTAAATCGTTTCCCAATCACACGGTGGACGATACTCTGGGTTTCCCATGCATGTTTTAGCTGGAGGAAGAATCCCTTGAATCTGGAGAGTTGGGACCCATGGAATGGGTACCATGCAGTATGACTTCAAAGGGTCTGCATTTGCTCACCGAAACTCACCAATGCTATCAGCCTGAAGTGTCCAGCCTTATGTCTCAACCAGCTCTGGGTGTAGATGTGGAAAATCCCGGTTGCATCACATGCCCTGAGTGAATTATTTAAGAATTGCTCTCTATTTCACTGTCTTTGTGTTTTGTTTTCGAAATTTATTTTGATAATGGGATTTATCGGATTTTCACTGCTGCGTTTTGGCCGCTGTACACACGCTTGATTCTCTTACGGAGACATATATATCCATGGGTTTTTAGATTGTTCCTAGTCAGGTATATTCCTAGGCGTTGAATATTTGGTGTTGGTTCCATTTCGTTGAGCAAGGAGTAGGTCTTGTCTATTATATATTTGGCTTATGGAAAGTTATCTGTGCTAATTTCAGTATCTGGTTTTATGCAGCCCACCAAGGCACCTTTCCCCATAAGCAAGCACTAGTTGGTTTTCTAAATTTGAGACCCTGTTCTGTTTTGTAATTCAGTTCATGTGTAGTCAAGTTTACATTCCGTGTATTAGTGATATCTTATGATGTTTCTTTTTCTGTGTGACGTAGTTCACGTAGAATCACCGTACCTGCATCCACTCACTATGCCGCTACGGGCCTGATGACACAGATTTCATTGCTGAGTGATATTGCATTGTACGTACGTGCCACAACTTCTTTATCCATTTTTTGCTTTCTGGGATATTTACCTGATACTGTAGACGAGCTTCTTGTGAACACAGCCGTCCCAAATATTGGGGTGGCTGTCTGTTTTTGATTTTAATTTCCGTAAGCTATAGGACCATAAGTGGAAGTGCCATAGGCTGTGTTGCTTTGTTTGTTACGTGTTTCAGGAAACACCATACACTTCTCCAGGGTGGCTGCTGGCAATTTACATCCTGCCAATCAGCATAACAAGGCTCCCTGTTCTCCATATCCTGTCCTACATTTCTGGATTTTACACTTTTTTCAGATGGCCCTTTTGCCCGGGGGGCAGTGAGACTTCATTGTGGTGCAGATTTCCTTTACAGGCTTGCTTGGTTGGCCAAAAACTGCGTATGCGTTTTTTCCTAAATATATTCAGGAAAAAACGCATACGCCCTTTTTAACCAAGTGCATCATTGTCGACGTTCTGCCTCTTTTCCTATGCTTTCAGGGCAATTCCAGTCTACCCCCTGCAATCGTTTTCCTGAAATTCTGCCCCGCTTTCAAGTCCCCTTCGCAGGCTTACTTCAATATATTTTTGGAGGCTAGCTGTCATTTATAACTCTGCAGGTTTGTGAATTACAGTGCCCCTGAGCTCCTTTCTTCAACTCGCTTTCTTGTGAGCTGGGCACAAAACCGCAGGATTGCTTCAGGCCCTAATCTGTTTCCGGCAGGGCATGCTGAGCCTTTGGTTAATTCCTCTTCCTGGTGGGAAATGAGCGTTACGTTTGCCCGTGCAGACACCTACTGCTAGTCTCTCATTGGTTCTCCCTATTCCTGTTCATCTTGCACAGAAATTGCAAGCTGTGCCAAACAGGAGGTTAAAGGCACTGACTCTCCAAGCAGGGAGAGTGTTAGTAAAGCATCTGGAATGGTGAACCCGAGGACCAGGATACGAAAACTGAGATGCATTTTAAATCGTTTCCCAATCACACGGTGGACAATACTGTGGGTTTCCCATGCATGTTTTAGCTGGAGGAAGAATCCCTTGAACCTGAAGAGTTGGGACCCATGGAATAGGTACCATGCAGTATGACTTCAAAGGGTCTGCATTTGCTCATCGAAACTCACCAATGCTATCAGCCTGAAGTGTCCAGCCTTATGTGTCAACAAGCTCTGGGTGTAGATGTGGTCAATCCCGGTTGCATCACATGCGCTGAGTGAATTATTTAAGAATTGCTCTCTATTTCACTGTCTTTGTGTTTTGTTTTTGAAATTTATTTTGATAATGGGATTTATCGGATTTTCACTGCTGCGTTTCGGCCGCTGTACACACGCTTGATTCTCTTACGGAGACATATATATCCATGGGTTTTAAGATTCTTCCTAGTCAGGTATATTCCTAGGCGTTGAATATGTGGTGTTGAGTCCATTTCGTTGAGCAAGGAGTAGGTCTTGTCTATTATATATTTGGCTTATGGAATGTTATCTGTGCTAATTTCAATCTCTGGTTTTATGCAGCACCCCAACGCACCTTTCCCCATAAGCAAGCACTAGTTGGTTTTCTAAATTTGAGACCCTGTTCTGTTTTGTAATTCAGTTCATGTGTAGTCAAGTTTACATTCCGTGTATTAGTGATATCTTATGATGTTTCTTTTTCTGTGTGACGTAGTTCACGTAGAATCACCGTACCTGCATCCATTCACTATGCCGCTACGGGCCTGATTACACAGATTTCATTGCTGAGTGATACTGCATTGCACGTACGTGCCACAAGTTCTTTATCCATTTTTTGCTTTCTGGGATATTTACCTGGTACTGTAGACGAGCTTCTTGGGAACACAGCGGTCCCAAACTTGGGGTGGCTCTCTGTTTTTGATTTTAATTTCCCTAAGGAATAGGACCATAAGTGCAATTGCCATAGGCTGTGTTGCTTTGTTTGTTACGTGTTTCAGGAAACACCATACACTTCTCCATGGTGGCTGCCGGCAATTTACATCCTGCCAATCAGCATAACAAGGCTCCCTGTTCTCCATATCCTGTCCTACATTTCTGGATTTTACACTTTTTTCAGATGGCCCTTTTGCCCGGGGGGCAGTGAGAGTTCATTGTAGTGCAGATTCCCTTTACAGGCTTGCTTGGTTGGCGAAAAAGGGCGTATGCGTTTTTTCCTGAATATATTCAGGAAAAAACGCATACGCCCTTTTCGGCCAAGTGCATCATTGTCGACGTTCTGCCTCTTTTCCTATGCTTTCAGGGCAATTCCAGTCTACCCCCTGCAATCGTTTTCCTGAAATTCTGCCCCGCTATCAAGTCCCCTTCGCAGGCTTACTCAATATATTTTTGGAGGATAACTGTCATTTATAACTCTGCAGGTTTGTGAATTACAGTGCCCCTGAGCACCTTTCTTCAACTCGCTTTCTTGTGAGCTGTGCACAAAACCGCAGGACTGCTTCAGGCCCTAATCTGTTTTCAGCAGGGCACACTGAGCCTTTGTTTAATTCCTCCTCCTGGTGGGCAATGAGCGTTACACTTGCCCGTGCAGACACCTACAGCTAGTCTCTCATTGGTTCTCCCTATTCCTGTTCATCTTGCACAGAAATTGCAAGCTGTGCCAAACAGGAGTTTAAACGCACTGACTCTCCAAGCGGGGAGAGTGTTAGTAAAGCATCTGGAATGGTGAACCCGAGGACCAGGATACGGAAACTGAGATGCATTTTAAATCGTTTCCCAATCACACGGTGGACGATACTCTGGGTTTCCCATGCATGTTTTAGCTGGAGGAAGAATCCCTTGAAACTGGAGAGTTGGGACCCATGGAATGGGTACCATGCAGTATGACTTCAAAGGGTCTGCATTTGCTCACCGAAACTCACCAATGCTATCAGCCTGAAGTGTCCAGCCTTATGTCTCAACCAGCTCTGGGTGTAGATGTGGTCAATCCCGGTTGCATCACATGCCCTGAGTGAATTATTTAAGAATTGCTCTCTATTTCACTGTCTTTGTGTTTTGTTTTCGAAATTTATTTTGATAATGGGATTTATCGGATTTTCACTGCTGCGTTTCGGCCGCTGTACACACGCTTGATTCTCTTACGGAGACATATATATCCATGGGTTTTTAGATTCTTCCTAGTCAGGTATATTCCTAGGCGTTGAATATGTGGTGTTGGTTCCATTTCGTTGAGCAAGGAGTAGGTCTTGTCTATTACATATTTGGCTTATGGAAAGTTATCTGTGGTAATTTCAGTCTCTGGTTTTATGCAGCCCCCCAAGGCACCTTTCCCCATAAGCAAGCACTAGTTGGTTTTCTAAATTTGAGACCCTGTTCTGTTTTGTAATACAGTTCATGTGTAGTCAAGTTTACATTCCGTGTATTAGTGATATCTTATGATGTTTCTTTTTCTGTGTGACGTAGTTCACGTAGAATCACCGTACCTGCATCCACTCACTATGCCGCTACGGGCCTGATGACACAGATTTCATTGCTGAGTGATATTGCATTGTACATACGTGCCACAACTTCTTTATCCATTTTTTGCTTTCTGGGATATTTACCTGATACTGTAGACGAGCTTCTTGTGAACACAGCCGTCCCAAATATTGGGGTGGCTGTCTGTTTTTGATTTTAATTTCCGTAAGCTATAGGACCATAAGTGGAAGTGCCATAGGCTGTGTTGCTTTGTTTCTTACGTGTTTCAGGAAACACCATACACTTCTCCAGGTTGGCTGCTGGCAATTTACGTCCTGCCAATCAGCATAACAAGGCTCCCTGTTCTCCATATCCTGTCCTACCTTTCTGGATTTTACACTTTTTTTCAGATGGCCCATTTGCCCGGGGGGCAGTGAGACTTCAATGTAGTGCAGATTTCCTTTACAGGCTTGCTTGGTTGGCCAAAAAGGGCGTATGCGTTTTTTCCTGAATATATTCAGGAGAAAACGCATACGCCCTTTTTGGCCAAGTGCATCATTGTCGATGTTCTGCCTCTTTTCCTATGCTTTCAGGGCAATTCCAGTCTACGCCCTGCAATCGTTTTCCTGAAATTCAGCCCCGCTTTCAAGTCCCCTTCGCAGTTTTACTTCAATATATTTTTGGAGGATAGCTGTCATTTATAACTCGGCAGGTTTGTGAAGTACAGTGCCCCTGAGCTCCTTTCTTCAACTCGCTTTCTTGTGAGCTGGGCACAAAACCGCATGATTGCTTCAGGCCCTAATCTGTTTCCAGCTGGGCACACTGAGCCTTTGTTTAATTCCTCTTCCTGGTGGGCAATGAGCGTTACATTTGCCCGTGCAGACACCTACAGCTAGTCTCTCATTGGTTCTCCCTATTCCTGTTCATCTTGCACAGAAATTGCAAGCTGTGCCAAACAGGAGGTTAAAGGCACTGACTCTCCAAGCGGGGAGAGTGTTAGTAAAGAATCTGGAATGGTGAACCCGAGGACCAGGATACGAAAACTGAGATGCATTTTAAATCGTTTCCCAATCACACGGTGGACGATTCTCTGGGTTTCCCA
This sequence comes from Phocoena phocoena, assembly GCF_963924675.1. Lineage (NCBI taxonomy): Eukaryota > Metazoa > Chordata > Mammalia > Artiodactyla > Phocoenidae > Phocoena > Phocoena phocoena. The sequence continues at coordinate 82,241 of NW_027077384.1, read as the reverse complement.
TGCATGTTTTAGCTGGAGGAAGAATGCCTTGAACCTGGAGAGTTGGGAGCCATGGAATGGGTACCATGCAGTATGACTTCAAAGGGTCTGCATTTGCTCACCGAAACTCACCAATGCTATCAGCCTGAAGTGTCCAGCCTTATGTCTCAACCAGCTCTGGGTGTAGATGTGGTCAATCCCGGTTGCATCACATGCCCTGAGTGAATTATTTAAGAATTGCTCTCTATTTCACTGTCTTTGTGTTTTGTTTTCGAAATTTATTTTGATAATGGGATTTATCGGATTTTCACTGCTGCATTTCCGCCGCTGTACACACGCTTGATTCTCTTACGGAGACATATATATCCATGGGTTTTAAGATTCTTCCTAGTCAGGTATATTCCTAGGCTTTGAATATGTGGTGTTGAGTCCATTTCGTTGAGCAAGGAGTAGGTCTTGTCTATTACATATTTGGCTTATGGAATGTTATCTGTGCTAATTTCAGTCTCTGGTTTTATGCAGCACCCCATAGCACCTTTCCCCATAAGCAAGCACTAGTTGGTTTTCTAAATTTGAGACCCTGTTCTGTTTTGTAATTCAGTTCATGTGTAGTCAAGTTTACATTCCGTGTATTAGTGATATCTTATGATGTTTCTTTTTCTGTGTGACGTAGTTCACGTAGAATCACCGTACGTGCATCCACTCACTATGCCGCTACGGGCCTGATGACACAGATTTCATTGCTGAGTTATATTGCATTGCACGTACGTGCCACAACTTCTTTATCCATTTTTTTGATTTCTGGGATATTTACCTGATACTGTAGACGAGCTTCTTGTGAACACAGCCGTCCCAAATATTGGGGTGGCTGTCTGTTTTTGATTTTAATTTCCGTAAGCTATAGGACCATAAGTGGAAGTGCCATAGGCTGTGTTGCTTTGTTTCTTACGTGTTTCAGGAAACACCATACACTTCTCCAGGGTGGCTGCTGGCAATTTACATCCTGCCAATCAGCATAACAAGGCTCCCTGTTCTCCATATCCTGTCCTACCTTTCTGGATTTTACACTTTTTTCAGATGGCCCTTTTGCCCGGGGGGGCAGTGAGATTTCATTGTAGTGCAGATTTCCCTTACAGGCTTGCTTGGTTGGCCAAAAAGGGCGAATGCGTTCTTTCCTGAATATATTCAGGAAAAAACGCATACGCCCTTTTTGGCCAAGTGCATCATTGTCGACGTTGTGCCTCTTTTCCTATGCTTTCAGGGCAATTCCAGTCTACCCCCTGCAATCGTTTTCCTGAAATTCAGCCCCGCATTCAAGTCCCCTTCGCAGGCTTATTTCAATATATTTTTGGAGGATAGCTGTCATTTATAACTCTGCAGGTTTGTGAAGTACAGTGCCCCTGAGCTCCTTTCTTCAACTCGCTTTCTTGTGAGCTGGGCACAAAACCGCAGGATTGCTTCAGGCCCTAATCTGTTTCCAGCAGGGCACACTGAGCCTTTGTTTAATTCCTCTTCCTGGTGGGCAATGAGCGTTACATTTGCCCGTGCAGACACCTACAGCTAGTCTCTCATTGGTTCTCCCTATTCCTGTTCATCTTGCAAAGAAATGGCAAGCTGTGCAAAACAGGAGTTAAAGGCACTGACTCTCCAAGCGGGAGAGTGTTAGTAAAGCATCTGGAATGGTGAACCCGAGGACCAGGATACGAAAACTGAGATGCATTTTAAATCGTTTCCCAATCACACGGTGGACGATACTCTGGGTTTCCCATGCATGTTTTAGCTGGAGGAAGAATGCCTTGAACCTGGAGAGTTGGGACCCATGGAATGGGTCCCATGCAGTATGACTTCAAAGGGTCTGCATTTGCTCAGCGAAACTCACCAGTGCTCTCAGCCAGAAGTGTCCAGCCTTATGTCTCAACCAGCTCTGGGTGTAGATGTGGTCAATCCCGGTTGCATCACATGCCCTGAGTGTATTATTTAAGAATTGCTCTCTATTTCACTGTCTTTGTGTTTTGTTTTCGAACTTTATTTTGATAATTTATTTTGATTTATCGGATTTTCACTGCTGCATTTCCGCCGCTGTACACACGCTTGATTCTCTTACGGAGACATATATATCCATGGGTTTTAATATTCTTCCTAGTCAGGTATATTCCTAGGCGTTGAATATGTGGTGTTGGGTCCATTTCGTTGAGCAAGGAGTAGGTCTTGTCTATTACATATTGGCTTATGGAAAGTTATCTGTGCTAATTTCAGTCTCTGGTTTTATGCAGCACCCCAAGGCACCTTTCCCCATAAGCAAGCACTAGTTGGTTTTCTAAATTTGAGACCCTGTTCTTTTTTGTAATTCAGTTCATGTGTAGTCAAGTTTACATTCCGTGTATTAGTGATATCTTATGATGTTTCTTTTTCTGTGTGACGTAGTTCACGTAGAATCACCGTACCTGCATCCACTCACTATGCCGCTACGGGCCTGATGACACAGATTTCATTGCTGAGTGATATTGCATTGTACGTACGTGCCACAACTTCTTTATCCATTTTTTGCTTTCTGGGATATTTACCTGATACTGTAGACGAGCTTCTTGTGAACACAGCCGTCCCAAATATTGGGGTGGCTGTCTGTTTTTGATTTTAATTTCCGTAAGCTATAGGACCATAAGTGGAAATGCCATAGGCTGTGTTGCTTTGTTTCTTACGTGTTTCAGGAAACACCATACACTTCTCCAGGGTGGCTGCTGGCAATTTACATCCTGCCAATCAGCATAACAAGGCTCCCTGTTCTCCATATCCTGTCCTACCTTTCTGGATTTTACACTTTTTTCAGATGGCCCTTTTGCCCGGGGGGGCAGTGAGATTTCATTGTAGTGCAGATTTCCTTTACAGGCTTGCTTGGTTGGCCAAAAAGGGCGTATGCGTTTTTTCCTGAATATATTCAGGAAAAAACGCATACGCCCTATTTGGCCAAGTGCATCATTGTCGACGTTGTGCCTCTTTTCCTATGCTTTCAGGGCAATTCCAGTCTACCCCCTGCAATCGTTTTCCTGAAATTCAGCCCCGCTTTCAAGTCCCCTTCGCAGGCTTACTTCAATATATTTTTGGAGGATAGCTGTCATTTATAACTCTGCAGGTTTGTGAAGTACAGTGCCCCTGAGCTCCTTTCTTCAACTCGCTTTCTTGTGAGCTGGGCACAAAACCGCAGGATTGCTTCAGGCCCTAATCTGTTTCCAGCAGGGCACACTGAGCCTTTGTTTAATTCCTCTTCCTGGTGGGCAATGAGCGTTACATTTGCCCGTGCAGACACCTACAGCTAGTCTCTCATTGGTTCTCCCTATTCCTGTTCATCTTGCACAGAAATGGCAAGCTGTGCCAAACAGGAGGTTAAAGGCACTGACTCTCCAAGCGGGGAGAGTGTTAGTAAAGCATCTGGAATGGTGAACCCGAGGAACAGGATACGAAAACTGAGATGCATTTTAAATCGTTTCCCAATCACACGGTGGACGATACTCTGGGTTTCCCATGCATGTTTTAGCTGGAGGAAGAATGCCTTGAATCTGGAGAGTTGGGAACCATGGAATGGGTACCATGCAGTATGACTTCAAAGGGTCTGCATTTGCTCACCGAAACTCACCAGTGCTATCAGCCTGAAGTGTCCAGCCTTATGTCACAACCAGCTCTGGGTGTAGATGTGGTCAATCCCAGTTGCATCACATGCCCTGAGTGAATTATTTAAGAATTGCTCTCTATTTCACTGTCTTTGTGTTTTGTTTTCGAAATTTATTTTGATAATGGGATTTATCGGATTTTCACTGCTGCATTTCCGCTGCTGTACACACGCTTGATTCTCTTACGGAGACATATATATCCATGGGTTTTAAGATTCTTCCTAGTCAGGTATATTCCTAGGCGTTGAATATGTGGTGTTGGGTCCATTTCGTTGAGCAAGGAGTAGGTCTTGTCTATTACATATTTGGCTTATGGAAAGTTATCTGTGCTAATTTCAGTCTCTGGTTTTATGCAGCACCCCAAGGCACCTTTCCCCATAAGCAAGCACTAGTTGGTTTTCTAAATTTGAGACCCTGTTCTGTTTTGTAATTCAGTTCATGTGTAGTCAAGTTTACATTCCGTGTATTAGTGATATCTTATGATGTTTTTTTTCTGTGTGACGTAGTTCACGTAGAATCACCATACCTGCATCCACTCACTATGCCGCTACGGGCCTGATGACACAGATTTCATTGCTGAGTGATATTGCATTGTACGTACGTGCCACAACGTCTTTATCCATTTTTTGCTTTCTGGGATATTTACCTGATACTGTAGACGAGCTTCTTGTGAACACAGCCGTCCCAAATATTGGGGTGGTTGTCTGTTTTTGATTTTAATTTCCGTAAGCTATAGGACCATAAGTGGAAGTGCCATAGGTTGTGTTGCTTTCTTTCTTACGTGTTTCAGGAAACACCATACACTTCTCCAGGGTGGCTGCTGGCAATTTACATCCTGCCAATCAGCATAACAAGGCTCCCTGTTCTCCATATCCTGTCCTACCTTTCTGGATTTTACACTTTTTTCAGATGGCCCTTTTGCCCGGGGGGGCAGTGAGATTTCATTGTAGTGAGGATTTCCTTTACAGGCTTGCTTGGTTGGCCAAAAAGGGCGTATGCGTTTTTTCCTGAATATATTCAGGAAAAAACGCATACGCCCTTTTTGGCCAAGTACATCATTGTCGACGTTTTGCCTCTTTTCCTCTGCTTTCAGGGCAATTCCAGTCTACGCCCTGCAATCGTTTTCCTGAAATTCAGCCCCGCTTTCAAGTCCCCTTCGCAGGCTTACTTCAATATGTTTTTGGAGGATAGCTGTCATTTATAACTCTGCAGGTTTGTGAAGTACAGTACCCCTGAGCTCCTTTCTTCAACTCGCTTTCTTGTGAGCTGGGCACAAAACCGCAGGATTGCTTCAGGCCCTAATCTGTTTCCAGCAGGGCACACTGAACCTTTGTTTAATTCCTCTTCCTGGTGGGCAATGAGCGTTACATTTGCCCGTGCAGACACCTACAGCTAGTCTCTCATTGGTTCTCCCTATTCCTGTTCATCTTGCACAGAAATTGCAAGCTGTGCCAAACAGGAGGTTAAAGGCACTGACTCTCCAAGCGGGGAGAGTGTTAGTAAAGCATCTGGAATGGTGAACCCGAGGACCAGGATACGAAAACTGAGATGCATTTTAAATCGTTTCCCAATCACACGGTGGACGATACTCTGAGTTTCCCATGCATGTTTTAGCTGGAGGAAGAATCCCTTGAAACTGGAGAGTTGGGACCCATGGAATGGGTACCATGCAGTATGACTTCAAAGGGTCTGCATTTGCTCACCGAACCTCACCAGTGCTATCAGCCTGAAGTGTCCAGCCTTATGTCTCAACCAGCTCTGGGTGTAGATGTGGTCAATCCCGGTTGCATCACATGCCCTGAGTGAATTATTTAAGAATTGCTCTCTATTTCACTGTCTTTGTGTTTTGTTTTCGAAATTTATTTCGATAATGGGATTTATCGGATTTTCACTGCTGCATTTCCGCCGCTGTACACACGCTTGATTCTCTTATGGAGACATATATATCCATGGGTTTTCAGATTCTTCCTAGTCAGGTATATTCCTAGGCGTTGAATATGTGGTGTTGAGTCCATTTCGTTGAGCAAGGAGTAGGTCTTGTCTATTACATATTTGGCTTATGGAATGTTATCTGTGCTAATTTCAGTCTCTGGTTTTATGCAGCACCCCAACGCACCTTTCCCCATAAGCAAGCACTAGTTGGTTTTCTAAATTTGAGACCCTGTTCTGTTTTGTAATTCAGTTCATGTGTAGTCAAGTTTACATTCCGTGTATTAGTGATATCTTATGATGTTTCTTTTTCTGTGTGACGTAGTTCACGTAGAATCACCGTACGTGCATCCACTCACTATGCCGCTATGGGCCTGATGACACAGATTTCATTGCTGAGTTATATTGCATTGCACGTACGTGACACAACATCTTTATCCATTTTTTGCTTTCTGGGATATTTACCTGATACTGTAGACGAGCTTCTTGTGAACACAGCCGTCCCAAATATTGGGGTGGCTGTCTGTTTTTGATTTTAATTTCCGTAAGCTATAGGACCATAAGTGGAAGTGCCATAGGCTGTGTTGCTTTGTTTCTTACGTGTTTCAGGAAACACCACACACTTCTCCAGGGTGGCTGCTGGCAATTTACATCCTGCCAATCAGCATAACAAGGCTCCCTGTTCTCCATATCCTGTCCTAACTTTCTGGATTTTACACTTTTTTCAGATGGCCCTTTTGCCCGGGGGGGCAGTGAGATTTCATTGTAGTGCAGATTTCCTTTACAGGCTTGCTTGGTTGGCCAAAAAGGGCGTATGCGTTTTTTCCTGAATATATTCAGGAAAAAACGCATACGCACTTTTTGGCCAAGTGCATCATTGTCGACGTTGTGCCTCTTTTCCTATGCTTTCAGGGCAATTCCAGTCTACCCCCTGCAATCGTTTTCCTGAAATTCAGCCCCGCTTTCAAGTCCCCTTCGCAGACTTACTTCAATATATTTTTGGAGGATACCTGTCATTTATAACTCTGCAGGTTTGTGAAGTACAGTGGCCCTGAGCTCCTTTCTTCTACTCGCTTTCTTGTGAGCTGGGCACAAAACCACAGGATTGCTTCAGGCCCTAATCTGTTTCCAGCAGGGCACACTGAGCCTTTGTTTAATTCCTCTTCCTGGTGGGCAATGAGCGTTACATTTGCCCGTGCAGACACCTACAGCTAGTCTCTCATTGGTTCTCCCTATTCCTGTTCATCTTCCACAGAAATGGCAAGCTGTGCCAAACAGGAGGTTAAAGGCACTGACTCTCCAAGCGGGGAGAGTGTTAGTAAAGCATCTGGAATGGTGAACCCGAGGACCAGGATACGAAAACTGAGATGCATTTTAAATCGTTTCCCAATCACACGGTGGACGATACTCTGGGTTTCCCATGCATGTTTTAGCTGGAGGAAGAATCCCTTGAACCTGGAGATTTGGGACCCATGGAATGGGTACCATGCAGTATGACTTCAAAGGGTCTGCATTTGCTCACCGAAACTCACCAGTACTATCAGCCAGAAGTGTCCAGCCTTATGTCTCAACCAGCTCTGGGTGTAGATGTGGTCAATCCCGGTTGCATCACATGCCCTGAGTGAATTATTTAAGAATTGCTCTCTATATCACTGTCTTTGTGTTTTGTTTTCGAAATTTATTTTAATAATGGGATTTATCGTATTTTCACTGCTGCGTTTCGGCCGCTGTACACACGCTTGATTCTCTTACGGAGACATATATATCCATGGGTTTTAAGATTCTTCCTAGTCAGGTATATTCCTAGGCGTTGAATATGTGGTGTTGGGTCCATTTCTTTGAGAAAGGAGTAGGTCTTGTCTATTACATATTTGGCTTATGGAAAGTTATCTGTGCTAATTTCAGTCTCTGGTTTTATGCAGCACCCCAAGGCACCTATCCCCATAAGCAAGCACTAGTTGGTTTTCTAAATTTGATACCCTGTTCTGTTTTGTAATTCAGTTCATGTGTAGTCAAGTTTACATTCCGTGTATTAGTGATATCTTATGATGTTTCTTTTTCTGTGTGACGTAGTTCACGTAGAATCACCATACCTGTATCCACTCACTATGCCGCTACGGGCCTGATGACACAGATTTCATTGCTGAGTGATATTGCATTGTACGTACGTGCCACAACTTCTTTATCCATTTTTTGCTTTCTGGGATATTTACCTGATACTGTAGACGAGCTTCTTGTGAACACAGCCGTCCCAAATTTTGGGGTGGTTGTCTGTTTTTGATTTTAATTTCCGTAAGCTATAGGACCATAAGTGGAAGTGCCATAGGCTGTGTTGCTTTCTTTCTTACGTGTTTCAGGAAACACCATACACTTCTCCAGGGTGGCTGCTGGCAATTTACATCCTGCCAATCAGCATAACAAGGCTCCCTGTTCTCCATATCCTGTCCTACCTTTCTGGATTTTACACTTTTTTCAGATTGCCCTTTTGCCCGGGGGGGCAGTGAGATTTCATTGTAGTGAGGATTTCCTTTACAGGCTTGCTTGGTTGGCCAAAAAGGGCGTATGCGTTTTTTCCTGAATATATTCAGGAAAAAACGCATACGCCCTTTTTGGCCAAGTGCATCATTGTCGACGTTGTGCCTCTTTTCCTCTGCTTTCAGGGCAATTCCAGTCTACCCCCTGCAATCGTTTTCCTGAAATTCAGCCCCGCTTTCAAGTCCCCTTCGCAGGCTTACTTCAATATGTTTTTGGAGGATAGCTGTCATTTATAACTCTGCAGGTTTGTGAAGTACAGTACCCCTGAGCTCCTTTCTTCAACTCGCTTTCTTGTGAGCTGGGCACAAAACCGCAGGATTGCTTCAGGCCCTAATCTGTTTCCAGCAGGGCACACTGAGCCTTTGTTTAATTCCTCTTCCTGGTGGGCAATGAGCGTTACATTTGCCCGTGCAGACACCTACAGCTAGTCTCTCATTTGTTCTCCCTATTCCTGTTCATCTTGCACAGAAATGGCAAGCTGTGCCAAACAGGAGGTTAAAGGCACTGACTCTCCAAGCGGGGAGAGTGTTAGTAAAGCATCTGGAATGGTGAACCCGAGGACCAGGATACGAAAACTGAGATGCATTTTAAATCGTTTCCCAATCACACGGTGGACGATACTCTGGGTTTCCCATGCATGTTTTAGCTGGAGGAAGAATCCCTTGAAACTGGAGAGTTGGGACCCATGGAATGGGTACCATGCAGTATGACTTCAAAGGGTCTGCATTTGCTCACCGAACCTCACCAGTGCTTTCAGCCTGAAGTGTCCAGCCTTATGTCTCAACCAGCTCTGGGTGTAGATGTGGTCAATCCCGGTTGCATCACATGCCCTGAGTGAATTATTTAAGAATTGCTCTCTATTTCACTGTCTTTGTGTTTTGTTTTCGAAATTTATTTTGATAATGGGATTTATCGGATTTTCACTGCTGCGTTTCCGCCGCTGTACACACGCTTGATTCTCTTACGGAGACATATATATCCATGGGTTTTAAGATTCTTCCTAGTCAGGTATATTCCTAGGCGTTGAATATGTGGTGTTGAGTCCATTTCGTTGAGCAAGGAGTAGGTCTTGTCTATTACATATTTGGCTTATGGAATGTTATCTGTGCTAATTTCAGTCTCTGGTTTTATGCAGCACCCCAACGCACCTTTCCCCATAAGCAAACACTAGTTGGTTTTCTAAATTTGAGACCCTGTTCTGTTTTGTAATTCAGTTCATGTGTAGTCAAGTTTACATTCCGTGTATTAGTGATATCTTATGATGTTTCTTTTTCTGTGTGACGTAGTTCACGTAGAATCACCGTACGTGCATCCACTCACTATGCCGCTATGGGCCTGATGACACAGATTTCATTGCTGAGTTATATTGCATTGCACGTACGTGACACAACATCTTTATCCATTTTTTGCTTTCTGGGATATTTACCTGATACTGTAGACGAGCTTCTTGTGAACACAGCCGTCCCAAATATTGGGGTGGCTGTCTGTTTTTGATTTTAATTTCCGTAAGCTATAGGACCATAAGTGGAAGTGCCATAGGCTGTGTTGCTTTGTTTCTTACGTGTTTCAGGAAACACCACACACTTCTCCAGGGTGGCTGCTGGCAATTTACATCCTGCCAATCAGCATAACAAGGCTCCCTGTTCTCCATATCCTGTCCTACCTTTCTGGATTTTACACTTTTTTCAGATGGCCCTTTTGCCCGGGGGGGCAGTGAGATTTCATTGTAGTGCAGATTTCTTTACAGGCTTGCTTGGTTGGCCAAAAAGGGTGTATGCGTTTTTTCCTGAATATATTCAGGAAAAAACGCATACGCACTTTTTGGCCAAGTGCATCATTGTCGACGTTGTGCCTCTTTTCCTATGCTTTCAGGGCAATTCCAGTCTACCCCCTGCAATCGTTTTCCTGAAATTCAGCCCCGCTTTTAAGTCCCCTTCGCAGACTTACTTCAATATATTTTTGGAGGATACCTGTCATTTATAACTCTGCAGGTTTGTGAAGTACAGTGGCCCTGAGCTCCTTTCTTCTACTCGCTTTCTTGTGAGCTGGGCACAAAACCGCAGGATTGCTTCAGGCCCTAATCTGTTTCCAGCAGGGCACACTGAGCCTTTGTTTAATTCCTCTTCCTGGTGGGCAATGAGCATTACATTTGCCCGTGCAGACACCTACAGCTAGTCTCTCATTGGTTCTCCCTATTCCTGTTCATCTTCCACAGAAATGTCAAGCTGTGCCAAACAGGAGGTTAAAGGCACTGACTCTCCAAGCGGGGAGAGTGTTAGTAAAGCATCTGGAATGGTGAACCCGAGGACCAGGATACGAAAACTGAGATGCATTTTAAATCGTTTCCCAATCACACGGTGGACGATACTCTGGGTTTCCCATGCATGTTTTAGCTGGAGGAAGAATCCCTTGAACCTGGAGAGTTGGGACCCATGGAATGGGTACCATGCAGTATGACTTCAAAGGGTCTGCATTTGCTCACCGAAACTCACCAATGCTATCAGCCTGAAGTGTCCAGCCTTATGTCTCAACCAGCTCTGGGTGTAGATGTGGTCAATCCCGGTTGCATCACATGCCCTGAGTGAATTATTTAAGAATTGCTCTCTATTTCACTGTCTTTGTGTTTTGTTTTCGAAATTTATTTTGATAATGGGATTTATCGGATTTTCACTGCTGCGTTTCGGCCGCTGTACACACGCTTGATTCTCTTACGGAGACATATATATCCATGGGTTTTAATATTCTTCCTAGTCAGGTATATTCCTAGGCGTTGAATATGTGGTGTTGGGTCCATTTCGTTGAGCAAGGAGTAGGTCTTGTCTATTACATATTTGGCTTATGGAAAGTTATCTGTGCTAATTTCAGTCTCTGGTTTTATGCAGCACCCCAAGGCACCTTTCCCCATAAGCAAGCACTAGTTGGTTTTCTAAATTTGAGACCCTGTTCTTTTTTGTAATTCAGTTCATGTGTAGTCAAGTTTACATTCCGTGTATTAGTGATATCTTATGATGTTTCTTTTTCTGTGTGACGTAGTTCACGTAGAATCACCGTACCTGCATCCACTCACTATGCCGCTACGGGCCTGATGACACAGATTTCATTGCTGAGTGATATTGCATTGTACGTACGTGCCACAACTTCTTTATCCATTTTTTGCTTTCTGGGATATTTACCTGATACTGTAGACGAGCTTCTTGTGAACACAGCCGTCCCAAATATTGGGGTGGCTGTCTGTTTTTGATTTTAATTTCCGTAAGCTATAGGACCATAAGTGGAAGTGCCATAGGCTGTGTTGCTTTGTTTCTTACGTGTTTCAGGAAACACCATACACTTCTCCAGGGTGGCTGCTGGCAATTTACATCCTGCCAATCAGCATAACAAGGCTCCCTGTTCTCCATATCCTGTCCTACCTTTCTGGATTTTACACTTTTTTCAGATTGCCCTTTTGCCCGGGGGGGCAGTGAGATTTCATTGTAGTGAGGATTTCCTTTACAGGCTTGCTTGGTTGGCCAAAAAGGGCGTATGCGTTTTTTCCTGAATATATTCAGGAAAAAACGCATACGCCCTTTTTGGCCAAGTGCATCATTGTCGACGTTGTGCCTCTTTTCCTCTGCTTTCAGGGCAATTCCAGTCTACCCCCTGCAATCGTTTTCCTGAAATTCAGCCCCGCTTTCAAGTCCCCTTCGCAGGCTTACTTCAATATGTTTTTGGAGGATAGCTGTCATTTATAACTCTGCAGGTTTGTGAAGTACAGTACCCCTGAGCTCCTTTCTTCAACTCGCTTTCTTGTGAGCTGGGCACAAAACCGCAGGATTGCTTCAGGCCCTAATCTGTTTCCAGCAGGGCACACTGAGCCTTTGTTTAATTCCTCTTCCTGGTGGGCAATGAGCGTTACATTTGCCCGTGCAGACACCTACAGCTAGTCTCTCATTTGTTCTCCCTATTCCTGTTCATCTTGCACAGAAATGGCAAGCTGTGCCAAACAGGAGGTTAAAGGCACTGACTCTCCAAGCGGGGAGAGTGTTAGTAAAGCATCTGGAATGGTGAACCCGAGGACCAGGATACGAAAACTGAGATGCATTTTAAATCGTTTCCCAATCACACGGTGGACGATACTCTGGGTTTCCCATGCATGTTTTAGCTGGAGGAAGAATCCCTTGAAACTGGAGAGTTGGGACCCATGGAATGGGTACCATGCAGTATGACTTCAAAGGGTCTGCATTTGCTCACCGAACCTCACCAGTGCTTTCAGCCTGAAGTGTCCAGCCTTATGTCTCAACCAGCTCTGGGTGTAGATGTGGTCAATCCCGGTTGCATCACATGCCCTGAGTGAATTATTTAAGAATTGCTCTCTATTTCACTGTCTTTGTGTTTTGTTTTCGAAATTTATTTTGATAATGGGATTTATCGGATTTTCACTGCTGCGTTTCCGCCGCTGTACACACGCTTGATTCTCTTACGGAGACATATATATCCATGGGTTTTAAGATTCTTCCTAGTCAGGTATATTCCTAGGCGTTGAATATGTGGTGTTGAGTCCATTTCGTTGAGCAAGGAGTAGGTCTTGTCTATTACATATTTGGCTTATGGAATGTTATCTGTGCTAATTTCAGTCTCTGGTTTTATGCAGCACCCCAACGCACCTTTCCCCATAAGCAAGCACTAGTTGGTTTTCTAAATTTGAGACCCTGTTCTGTTTTGTAATTCAGTTCATGTGTAGTCAAGTTTACATTCCGTGTATTAGTGATATCTTATGATGTTTCTTTTTCTGTGTGACGTAGTTCACGTAGAATCACCGTACGTGCATCCACTCACTATGCCGCTATGGGCCTGATGACACAGATTTCATTGCTGAGTTATATTGCATTGCACGTACGTGACACAACATCTTTATCCATTTTTTGCTTTCTGGGATATTTACCTGATACTGTAGACGAGCTTCTTGTGAACACAGCCGTCCCAAATATTGGGGTGGCTGTCTGTTTTTGATTTTAATTTCCGTAAGCTATAGGACCATAAGTGGAAGTGCCATAGGCTGTGTTGCTTTGTTTCTTACGTGTTTCAGGAAACACCACACACTTCTCCAGGGTGGCTGCTGGCAATTTACATCCTGCCAATCAGCATAACAAGGCTCCCTGTTCTCCATATCCTGTCCTACCTTTCTGGATTTTACACTTTTTTCAGATGGCCCTTTTGCCCGGGGGGGCAGTGAGATTTCATTGTAGTGCAGATTTCTTTACAGGCTTGCTTGGTTGGCCAAAAAGGGTGTATGCGTTTTTTTCCTGAATATATTCAGGAAAAAACGCATACGCACTTTTTGGCCAAGTGCATCATTGTCGACGTTGTGCCTCTTTTCCTATGCTTTCAGGGCAATTCCAGTCTACCCCCTGCAATCGTTTTCCTGAAATTCAGCCCCGCTTTCAAGTCCCCTTCGCAGACTTACTTCAATATATTTTTGGAGGATACCTGTCATTTATAACTCTGCAGGTTTGTGAAGTACAGTGGCCCTGAGCTCCTTTCTTCTACTCGCTTTCTTGTGAGCTGGGCACAAAACCGCAGGATTGCTTCAGGCCCTAATCTGTTTCCAGCAGGGCACACTGAGCCTTTGTTTAATTCCTCTTCCTGGTGGGCAATGAGCATTACATTTGCCCGTGCAGACACCTACAGCTAGTCTCTCATTGGTTCTCCCTATTCCTGTTCATCTTCCACAGAAATGGCAAGCTGTGCCAAACAGGAGGTTAAAGGCACTGACTCTCCAAGCGGGGAGAGTGTTAGTAAAGCATCTGGAATGGTGAACCCGAGGACCAGGATACGAAAACTGAGATGCATTTTAAATCGTTTCCCAATCACACGGTGGACGATACTCTGGGTTTCCCATGCATGTTTTAGCTGGAGGAAGAATCCCTTGAACCTGGAGAGTTGGGACCCATGGAATGGGTACCATGCAGTATGACTTCAAAGGGTCTGCATTTGCTCACCGAAACTCACCAATGCTATCAGCCTGAAGTGTCCAGCCTTATGTCTCAACCAGCTCTGGGTGTAGATGTGGTCAATCCCGGTTGCATCACATGCCCTGAGTGAATTATTTAAGAATTGCTCTCTATTTCACTGTCTTTGTGTTTTGTTTTCGAAATTTATTTTGATAATGGGATTTATCGGATTTTCACTGCTGCGTTTCGGCCGCTGTACACACGCTTGATTCTCTTACGGAGACATATATATCCATGGGTTTTAATATTCTTCCTAGTCAGGTATATTCCTAGGCGTTGAATATGTGGTGTTGGGTCCATTTCGTTGAGCAAGGAGTAGGTCTTGTCTATTACATATTTGGCTTATGGAAAGTTATCTGTGCTAATTTCAGTCTCTGGTTTTATGCAGCACCCCAAGGCACCTTTCCCCATAAGCAAGCACTAGTTGGTTTTCTAAATTTGAGACCCTGTTCTTTTTTGTAATTCAGTTCATGTGTAGTCAAGTTTACATTCCGTGTATTAGTGATATCTTATGATGTTTCTTTTTCTGTGTGACGTAGTTCACGTAGAATCACCGTACCTGCATCCACTCACTATGCCGCTACGGGCCTGATGACACAGATTTCATTGCTGAGTGATATTGCATTGTACGTACGTGCCACAACTTCTTTATCCATTTTTTGCTTTCTGGGATATTTACCTGATACTGTAGACGAGCTTCTTGTGAACACAGCCGTCCCAAATATTGGGGTGGCTGTCTGTTTTTGATTTTAATTTCCGTAAGCTATAGGACCATAAGTGGAAGTGCCATAGGCTGTGTTGCTTTGTTTCTTACGTGTTTCAGGAAACACCATACACTTCTCCAGGGTGGCTGCTGGCAATTTACATCCTGCCAATCAGCATAACAAGGCTCCCTGTTCTCCATATCCTGTCCTACCTTTCTGGATTTTACACTTTTTTAAGATGGCCCTTTTTCCCGGGGGGGCAGTGAGATTTCATTGTAGTGCAGATTTCCTTTACAGGCTTGCTTGATTGGCCAAAAAGCGCGTATGCGTTTTTTCCTGAATATATTCAGGAAAAAACGCATACGCCCTTTTTGGCCAAGTGCATCACTGTCGACGTTGTGCCTCTTTTCCTATGCTTTCAGGGCAATTCCAGTCTACCCCCTGCAATCGTTTTCCTGAAATTCAGCCCCGCTTTCAAGTCCCCTTCGCAGGCTTACTTCAATATATTTTTGGAGGATAGCTGTCATTTATAACTCTGCAGGTTTGTGAAGTACAGTGCCCCTGAGCTCCTTTCTTCAACTCGCTTTCTTGTGAGCTGGGCACAAAACCGCAGGATTGCTTCAGGCCCTAATCTGTTTCCAGCAGGGCACACTGAGCCTTTGTTTAATTCCTCTTCCTGGTGGGCAATGAGCGTTACATTTGCCCGTGCAGACACCTACAGCTAGTCTCTCATTGGTTCTCCCTATTCCTGTTCATCTTGCACAGAAATGGCAAGCTGTGCCAAACAGGAGCTTAAAGGCACTGACTCTCCAAGCGGGGAGAGTGTTAGTAAAGCATCTGGAATGGTGAACCCGAGGACCAGGATACTAAAACTGACATGCATTTTAAATCGTTTCCCAATCACACGGTGGACGATACTCTGGGTTTCCCATGCATGTTTTAGCTGGAGGAAGAATGCCTTGAACCTGGAGAGTTGGGACCCATGGAATGGGTACCATGCAGTATGACTTCAAAGGGTCTACATTTGCTCACCGAAACTCACCAGTGCTATCAGCCTGAAGTGTCCAGCCTTATGTCACAACCAGCTCTGGGTGTAGATGTGGTCAATCCCAGTTGCATCACATGCCCTGAGTGAATTATTTAAGAATTGCTCTCTATTTCACTGTCTTTGTGTTTTGTTTTCGAAATTTATTTTGATAATGGGATTTATCGGATTTTCACTGCTGCATTTCCGCCGCTGTACACACGCTTGATTCTCTTACGGAGACATATATATCCATGGGTTTTAAGATTCTTCCTAGTCAGGTATATTCCTAGGCGTTGAATATGTGGTGTTGAGTCCATTTCGTTGAGCAAGGAGTAGGTCTTGTCTATTACATATTTGGCTTATGGAATGTTATCTGTGCTAATTTCAGTCTCTAGTTTTATGCAGCACCCCAACGCACCTTTCCCCATAAGCAAGCACTAGTTGGTTTTCTAAATTTGAGACCCTGTTCTGTTTTGTAATTCAGTTCATGTGTAGTCAAGTTTACATTCCGTGTATTAGTGATATATTATGATGTTTCTTTTTCTGTGTGATGTAGTTCACGTAGAATCACCGTACCTGCATCCACTTACTATGCCGCTACGGGCCTGATGACACAGATTTCATTGCTGAGTGATATTGCATTGCACGTACGTGCCACAACTTCTTTATCCATTTTTTGCTTTCTGGGATATTTACCTGATACTGTAGACGAGCTTCTTGTGAACACAGCCGTCCCAAATATTGGGGTGGCTGTCTGTTTTTGATTTTAATTTCCGTAAGCTATAGGACCATAAGTGGAAGTGCCATAGGCTGTGTTGCTTGGTTTCTTACGTGTTTCAGGAAACACCATACACTTCTCCAGGGTGGCTGCTGGCAATTTGCATCCTGCCAATCAGCATAACAAGGCTCCCTGTTCTCCATATCCTGTCCTACCTTTCTGGATTTTACACTTTTTTCAGATGGCCCTTTTGCCCGGGGGGCAGTGAGACTTCATTGTAGTGGAGATTTCCTTTACAGGCTTGCTTGGTTGGCCAAAAAGGGCGTATGCGTTTTTTCCTGAATATATTCAGGAAAAAACGCATACGCCCTTTTTGGCCAAGTGCATCATTGTCGACGTTGTGCCTCTTTTCCTATGCTTTCAGGGCAATTCCAGTCTACCCCCTGCAATCGTTTTCCTGAAATTCAGCCCGGCGTTCAAGTCCCCTTCGCAGGCTTACTTCAATATATTTTTGGAGGATAGCTGTCATTTATAACTCTGCAGGTTTGTGAAGTACAGTGCCCCTGAGCTCCTTTCTTCAACTCGCTTTCTTGTGAGCTGGGCACAAAACCGCAGGATTGCTTCAGGCCCTAATCTGTTTCCAACAGGGCACACTGAGCCTTTGTTTAATTCCTCTTCCTGGTGGGCAATGAGCGTTACATTTGCCCGTGCAGACACCTACAGCTAGTCTCTCATTGGTTCTCCCTATTCCTGTTCATCTTGCACAGAAATGGCAAGCTGTGCCAAACAGGAGGTTAAAGGCACTGACTCTCCAAGCGGGGAGAGTGTTAGTAAAGCATCTGGAATGGTGAACCTGAGGACCAGGATACGAAAACTGAGATGCATTTTAAATCATTTCCCAATCACACGGTGGACGATACTCTGGGTTTCCCATGCATGTTTTAGCTGGAGGAAGAATGCCTTGAACCTGGAGAGTTGGGACCCATGGAATGGGTACCATGCAGTATGACTTCAAAGGGTCTGCATTTGCTCACCGAAACTCACCAGTACTATCAGCCAGAAGTGTCCAGCCTTATGTCTCAACCAGCTCTGGGTGTAGATGTGGTCAATCCCGGTTGCATCACATGCCCTGAGTGAATTATTTAAGAATTGCTCTCTATTTCACTGTCTTTGTGTTTTGTTTTCGAAATTTATTTTAATAATGGGATTTATCGGATTTTCACTGCTGCGTTTCGGCCCCTGTACACACGCTTGATTCTCTTACGGAGACATATATATCCATGGGTTTTAAGATTCTTCCTAGTCAGGTATATTCCTAGGCGTTGAATATGTGGTGTTGGGTCCATTTCGTTGAGCAAGGAGTAGGTCTTGTCTATTACATATTTGGCATATGGAAAGTTATCTGTGCTAATTTCAGTCTCTGGTTTTATGCAGCACCCCAAGGCACCTTTCCCCATAAGCAAGCACTAGTTGGTTTTCTAAATTTGAGACCCTGTTCTGTTTTGTAATTCAGTTCATGTGTAGTCAAGTTTACATTCCGTGTATTAGTGATATCTTATGATGTTTCTTTTTCTGTTTGACGTATTTCACGTAGAATCACCGTACCTACATCCACTCACTATGCCGCTACGGGCCTGATGACACAGATTTCATTGCTGAGTGATATTGCATTGTACGTACGTGCCACAACTTCTTTATCCATTTTTTGCTTTCTGGGATATTTACCTGATACTGTAGACGAGCTTCTTGTGAACACAGCCGTCCCAAATATTGGGGTGGCTGTCTGTTTTTGATTTTAATTTCCGTAAGCTATAGGACCATAAGTGGAAGTGCCATAGGCTGTGTTGCTTTGTTTCTTACGTGTTTCTGGAAACACCATACACTTCTCCAGGGTGGCTGCTGGCAATTTACATCCTGCCAATCAGCATAACAAGGCTCCCTGTTCTCCATATCCTGTCCTACCTTTCTGGATTTTACACTTTTTTCAGATGGCCCTTTTGCCAGGGGGGGCAGTGAGAGTTCATTGTAGTGCAGATTTCCTTTACAGGCTTGCTTGGTTGGCCAAAAAGGGCGTATGCGTTTTTTCCTGAATATATTAAGGAAAAAACGCATACGCCCTTTTTGGCCAAGTGCATCATTGTCGACGTTGTGCCTCTTTTCCTATGCTTTCAGGGCAATTCCAGTCTACCCCCTGCAATCGTTTTCCTGAAATTCAGCCCCGCTTTCAAGTCCCCTTCGCATGCTTACTTCAATATATTTTTGGAGGATAGCTGTCATTTATAACTCTGCAGGTTTGTGAAGTACAGTGCCCCTGAGCTCCTTTCTTCAACTCGCTTTCTTGTGAGCTGGGCACAAAACCGCAGGATTGCTTCAGGCCCTAATCTGTTTCCAGCAGTGTACACTGAGCCTTTGTTTAATTCCTCTACCTGGTGGGCAATGAGCGTTACATTTGCCCGTGCAGACACCTACAGCTAGTCTCTCATTGGTTCTCCCTATTCCTGTTCATCTTGCACAGAAATTGCAAGCTGTGCCAAACAGGAGGTTAAAGGCACTGACTCTCCAAGCGGGGAGAGTGTTAGTAAAGCATCTGGAATGGTGAACCCGAGGACCAGGATACGAAAACTGAGATGCATTTTAAATCGTTTCCCAATCACACGGTGGACGATACTCTGGGTTTCCCATGCCTGTTTTAGCTGGAGGAAGAATCCCTTGAACCTGGAGAGTTGGGACCCATGGAATGGGTACCATGCAGTATGACTTCAAAGGGTCTGCATTTGCTCACCGAAACTCACCAATGCTATCAGCCTGAAGTGTCCAGCCTTATGTCTTAACCAGCTCTGGGTGTAGATGTGGTAAATCCCGGTTGCATCACATGCCCTGAGTGAATTACTTAAGAATTGCTCTCTATTTCACTGTCTTTGTGTTTTGTTTTCGAAATTTATTTTGATAATGGGATTTATCCGATTTTCACTGCTGCGTTTCGGCCCCTGTACACACGCTTGATTCTCTTACGGAGACATATATATCCATGGGTTTTAAGATTCTTCCTAGTCAGGTATATTCCTAGGCGTTGAATATGTGGTGTTGGGTCCATTTCGTTGAGCAAGGAGTAGGTCTTGTCTATTACATATTTGGCTTATGGAAAGTTATCTGTGCTAATTTCAGTCTCTGGTTTTATGCAGCACCCCAAGGCACCTTTCCCCATAAGCAAGCACTAGTTGGTTTTCTAAATTTGAGACCCTGTTCTGTTTTGTAATTCAGTTCATGTGTAGTCAAGTTTACATTCCGTGTATTAGTGATATCTTATGATGTTTCTTTTTCTGTGTGACGTAGTTCACGTAGAAACACCGTACCTGCATCCACTCACTATGCCGCTACGGGCCTGATGACACAGATTTCATTGCTGAGTGATATTGCATTGTACGTACGTGCCACAACTTCTTTATCCATTGTTTGCTTTCTGGGATATTTACCTGATACTGTAGACGAGCTTCTTGTCAACACAGCCGTCCCAAATATTGGGGTGGCTGTCTGTTTCTGATTTTAATTTCCGTAAGCTATAGGACCATAAGTGGAAGTGCCATAGGCTGTGTTGCTTTGTTTCTTACGTGTTTCAGGACACACCATACACTTCTCCAGTGTGGCTGTTGGCAATTTACATCCTGCCAATCAGCATAACAAGGCTCCCTGTTCTCCATATCCTGTCCTACCTTTCTGGATTTTACACTTTTTTTCAGATGGCCCTTTTGCCCGGGGGGCAGTGAGACTTCGTTGTGGTGCAGATTTCCTTTACAGCCTTGCTTGGTTGGCCAAAAAGGGCGTATGCGTTTTTTCCTGAATATATTCAGGAAAAAACGCATACGCCCTTTTTGGCCAAGTGCATCATTGTCTACGTTCTGCCTCTTTTCCTATGCTTTCAGGGCAATTCCAGTCTACCCCTGCAATCGTTTTCCTGAAATTCTGCCCCGCTTTCAAGTCCCCTTCGCAGGCTTACTTCAATATATTTTTGGAGGATAGCTGTCATTTATAACTCTGCAGGTTTGTGAATTACAGTGCCCCTGAGCTCCTTTCTTCAACTCGCTTTCTTGTGAGCTGGGCAGAAAACCGCAGGATTGCTTCAGGCCCTAATCTGTTTCCGGCAGGGCACACTGAGCCTTTGGTTAATTCCTCTTCCTGGTCGGCAATGAGCGTTACATTTGCCCGTGCAGACACCTACAGCTAGTCTCTCATTGGTTCTCCCTATTCCTGTTCATCTTGCACAGAAATTGCAAGCTGTGCCAAAGAGGAGGTTAAAGGCACTGACTCTCCAAGCGGGGAGAGTGTTAGTAAAGCATCTGGAATGGTGAACCCGAGGACCAGGATACGAAAACTGAGATGCATTTTAAATC
This sequence comes from Phocoena phocoena, assembly GCF_963924675.1. Taxonomy (NCBI): domain Eukaryota; kingdom Metazoa; phylum Chordata; class Mammalia; order Artiodactyla; family Phocoenidae; genus Phocoena; species Phocoena phocoena. The sequence continues at coordinate 61,306 of NW_027077384.1, read as the reverse complement.
GTTTCCCAATCACACGGTGGACGATACTCTGGGTTTCCCATGCTTGTTTTAGCTGGAGGAAGAATGCCTTGAACCTGGAGAGTTGGGACCCATGGAATGTGTACCATGCAGTATGACTTCAAAGGGTCTGCATTTGCTCACCGAAACTCACCAATGCTATCAGCCTGAAGTGTCCAGCCTTATGTCTCAACCAGCTCTGGGTGTAGATGTGGTCAATCTCGGTTGCATCACATGCCCTGAGTGAATTATTTAAGAATTGCTCTCTATTTCACTGTCTTTGTGTTTTGTTTTCGAAATTTATTTTGATAATGGGATTTATCGGATTTTCAGTGCTGCGTTTCGGCCGCTGTACACACGCTTGATTCTCTTACGGAGACATATATATCCATGGGTTTTAAGATTCTTCCTAGTCAGGTATATTCCTAGGCGTAGAATATGTGGTGTTGGGTCCATTTCGTTGAACAAGGAGTAGGTCTTGTCTATTACATATTTGGCTTATGGAAAGTTATCTGTGCTAATTTCAGTCTCTTGTTTTATGCAGCACCCCAAGGCACCTTTCCCCATAAGCAAGCACTAGTTGGTTTTCTAAATTTGAGACCCTGTTCTGTTTTGTAATTCAGTTCATGTGTAGTCAAGTTTACATTCGGTGTATTAGTGATATCTTATGATGTTTCTTTTTCTGTGTGACGTAGTTCACGTAGAATCACCGTACCTGCATCCACTCACTATGCCGCTACGGGCCTGATGACACAGATTTCATTGCTGAGTGATATTGCATTGTACGTACGTGCCACAACTTCTTTATCCATTGTTTGCTTTCTGGGATATTTACCTGATACTGTAGACGAGCTTCTTGTGAACACAGCCGTCCCAAATATTGGGGTGGCTGTCTGTTTTTGATTTTAATTTCCGTAAGCTATAGGACCATAAGTGGAAGTGGCATAGGCTGTGTTGCTTTGTTTCTTACGTGTTTCAGGAAACACCATACACTTCTCCAGGGTGGCTGCTGGCAATTTACATCCTGCCAATCAGCATAACAAGGCTCCCTGTTCTCCATATCCTGTCCTACATTTCTGGATTTTACACTTTTTTCAGATGGCCCTTTTGCCCGGGGGGCAGTGAGACTTCATTGTAGTGCAGATTTCCTTTACAGGCTTGCTTGGTTGGCCAAAAAGTGCGTATGCGTTTTTTCCTGAATATATTCAGGAAAAAACGCATACGCCCTTTTTGGCCAAGTGCATCATTGTCGACGTTCTGCCTCTTTTCCTATGCTTTCAGGGCAATTCCAGTCTACCCCTGCAATCGTTTTCCTGAAATTCTGCCCCGCTTTCAAGTCCCCTTCGCAGGCTTACTTCAATATATTTTTGGAGGATAGCTGTCATTTATAACTCTGCAGGTTTGTGAATTACAGTGCCCCTGAACTCCTTTCTTCAACTCGCTTTCTTGTGAGCTGGGCACAAAACCGCAGGATTGCTTCAGGCCCTAATCTGTTTTCAGCAGGGCACGCTGAGCCTTTGTTTAATTCCTCTTCCTGGTCGGCAATGAGCGTTATATTTGCCCGTGCAGACACCTACAGCTAGTCTCTCATTGGTTCTCCATATTCCTGTTCATCTTGCACAGAAATTGCAAGCTGTGCCAAACAGGAGGTTAAAGGCACTGACTCTCCAAGCGGGGAGAGTGTTAGTAAAGCATCTGGAATGGTGAACCCGAGGACCAGGATACGAAAACTGAGATGCATTTTAAATCGTTTCCCAATCACACGGTGGACCATACTATGGGTTTCCCATGCATGTTTTAGCTGGAGGAAGAATCCCTTGAACCTGAAGAGTTGGGACCCATGGAATAGGTACCATGCAGTATGACTTCAAAGGGTCTGCATTTGCTCACCGAAACTCACCAATGCTATCAGCCTGAAGTGTCCAGCCTTATGTCTCAACCAGCTCTGGGTGTAGATGTGGTCAATCCCGGTTGCATCACATGCCCTGAGTGAATTATTTAAGAATGGCTCTCTATTTCACTGTCTTTGTGTTTTGTTTTCGAAATTTATTTTGATAATGGGATTTATCGGATTTTCACTGCTGCGTTTCGGCCGCTGTACACAAGCTTGATTCTCTTACGGAGACATATGTATCCATGGGTTTAAAGATTCTTCCTAGTCAGGTATATTCCTAGCCGTTGAATATGTGGTGTTGGGTCCATTTCGTTGAGCAACGAGTAGGTCTTGTCTATTACATATTTGGCTTATGGAAAGTTATCTGTGCTAATTTCAGTCTCAGGTTTTATGCAGCACCCCAACGCACCTTTCCCCATAAGCAAGCACTAGTTGGTTTTCTAAATTTGAGACCCTGTTCTGTTTTGTAATTCAGTTCATGTGTAGTCAAGTTTTCATTCCGTGTATTAGTGATATCTTATGATGTTTCTTTTTCTGTGTGACGTAGTTCACGTAGAATCACCGTATCTGCATCCACTGACTATGCCGCTACGGGCCTGATGACACAGATTTCATTGCTGAGTGATATTGCATTGTACGTACTTGCCACAACTTCTTTATCCATTTTTTGCTTTCTGGGATCTTTACCTGATACTGTAGACGAGCTTCTTCTGAACACAGCCGTCCCAAATATTGGGGTGGCTGTCTGTTTTTGATTTTAATTTCCGTAAGCTATAGGACCATAAGTGGAAGTGCCACAGGCTGTGTTGCTTTATTTCTTACGTGTTTCAGGAAACACCATACACTTCTCCAGGGGGGCTGCTGGCAATTTACATCCTGCCAATCAGCATAACAAGGCTCCCTGTTCTCCATATCCTGTCCTACATTTCTGGATTTTACACTTTTTTCAGATGGCCCTTTTGCCCGGGGGGCAGTGAGACTTCATTGTAGTGCAGATTTCCTTTACAGGCTTGCTTGGTTGGCAAAAAAGTGCATATGCGTTTTTTCCTGAATATATTCAGGAAAAAACGCATACGCCCTTTTTGGCCAAGTGCATCATTGTCGACGTTCTGCCTCTTTTCCTATGCTTTCAGGGCAATTCCAGTCTACCCCCTGCAATCGTTTTCCTGAAATTCTGCCCCGCTTTCCAGTCCCCTTCGCAGGCTTACTTCAATATATTTTTGGAGGATAGCTGTCATTTATAACTCTGCAGGTTTGTGAATTACAGTGCCCCTGATCTCCTTTCTTCAACTCGCTTTCTTGTGAGCTGGGCACAAAACCGCAGGATTGCTTCATGCCCTAATCTGTTTCCAGCAGGGCACACTGAGCCTTTGTTTAATTCCTCTTCCTGGTGGGCAATGAGCGTTACATTTGCCCGTGCAGACACCTACAGCTAGTCTCTCATTGGTTCTCCCTATTCCTGTTCATCTTGCACAGAAATTGCAAGCTGTGCCAAAGAGGAGGCTAAAGGCACTGACTCTCCAAGTGGAGAGAGTGTTAGTAAAGCATCTGGAATGGTGAACCCGAGGACCAGGATACGAAAACTGAGATGCATTTTAAATCGTTTCTCAATCACACGGTGGACGATACTCTGGGTTTCCCATGCATGTTTTAGCTGGAGGAAGAATCCCTTGAACCTGGAGAGTTGGGACCCATGGAATGGGTACCATGCAGTATGACTTCAAAGGGTCTGCATTTGCTTAGTGAAACTCACCAATGCTATCAGCCTGAAGTGTCCACCCTTATGTCTCAACCAGCTCTGGGTGTAGATGTGGTCAATCCCGGTTGCATCACATGCCCTGAGTGAATTATTTAAGAATTGCTCTCTATTTCAATGTCTTTGTGTTTTGTTTTCGAAATTTATTTTGATAATGGGATTTATCGGATTTTCACTGCTGCGTTTCGTCCGCTGTACACACGCTTGATTCTCTTACGGAGACATATATATCCATGGGTTTTAAGATTCTTCCTAGTCAGGTATATTCCTAGGCGTTGAATATGTGGTGTTGGGTCCATTTCGTTGAGCAAGGAGTAGGTCTTGTCTATTACATATTTGGCTTATGGAAAGTTATCTGTGCTAATTTCAGTCTCTGGTTTTATGCAGCCCCCCAACGCACCTTTCCCCATAAGCAAGCACTAGTTGGTTTTCTAAATTTGAGACCCTGTTCTGTTTTGTAATTCAGTTCATGTGTAGTCAAGTTTACATTCCGTGTATTAGTGATATCTTATGATGTTTCTTTTTCTGTGTTACGTAGTTCACGTAGAATCACCGTACCTTCCTCCACTCACTATGCCGCTACGGGTCTGATGACACAGATTTCATTGCTAAGTGATATTGCATTGTACGTACGTGCCACAATTTCTTTATCCATTTTTTGCTTTCTGGGATATTTACCTGATACTGTAGACGAGCTTCTTGTGAACACAGCCGTCCCAAATATTGGGGTGGCTCTCTGTTTTTGATTTTAATTTCCGTAAGCTATAGGACCATAAGTGGAAGTGCCCTAGGCTGTGTTGCTTTGTTTCTTATGGGTTTCAGGAAACACCATACACTTCTCCAGGGTGGCTGTTGGCAATTTACATCCTGCCAATCAGCATAACAAGGCTCCCTGTTCTCCATATCCTGTCCTACCTTTCTGGATTTTACACTTTTAGCAGATGGCCCTTTTGCCCAGGGGGCAGTTAAACTTCATTGTAGTGGAGATTTCCTTTACAGGCTTGCTTCGTTTGCGAAAAAGTGCGTATGCGTTTTTTCCTGAATATATTCAGGAAAAAATGCATACGCACTTTTTGGCCAAGTGCACCATTGTCGACGTTCTGCCTCTTTTCCTATGCTTTCTGGGCAATTCCAGTCTACCCCCTGCAATCGTTTTCCTGAAATTCTGTCCTGCTTTCAAGTCCCCTTCGCAGGCTTACTTCAATATATTTTTGGAGGATAGCTGTCATTTATAACTCTGCAGGTTTGTGAATTACAGTGCCCCTGAGCTCCTTTCTTCAACTCGCTTTCTTGTGAGCTGGGCACAAAACCGCAGGATTGCTTCAGGCACTAATCTCTTTCCAGCAGGGCACGCTGAGCCTTTGGTTAATTCCTCTTCCTGGTGGGAAATGAGCCTTACATTTGCCCGTGCAGACACCTATAGCTAGTCTCTCATTGGTTCTCCCTATTCCTGTTCATCTTGCGCAGAAATTGCAAGCTGTGCCAAACAGGAGGTTAAAGGCACTGACTGTCCAAGCGGGGAGAGTGTTAGTAAACCGTCTGGAATGGTGAACCCGAGGACCAGGATACGAAAACTGAGATGCATTTTAAATCGTTTCCTAATCACACGGTGGACCATACTCGCCGTTTCCCACGCATGTTTTAGCTGAAGAAAGAATCCCTTGAACCTGGAGAGTTGGGACCCTTGGAATGGGTACCATGCAGTATGACTTCAAAGGATCTGCATTTGTTCACCGAAACTCACCAATGCTATCAGCCTGAAGTGTCCAGCCTTATGTCTCAACCAGCTCTGGGTGTAGATGTGGTAAATCCAGGTTGCATCACATGCCCTGAGTGAATTATTTAAGAATTGCTTCCTATTTCACTGTCATTGTGTTTTGTTTTTGAAATTTATTTTAATAATGGGATTTATCGGATTTTCACTGCTTCATTTATGCCGCTGTACACGCCCTTGATTCTGTTACGGAGACATATAAGTCCATGTGTTTTAAGATTCTTACTAATCCGGTATATTCTTAGGCATTGAATATGGCGTGTGGAGTCCATTTCGTTGAGCAAGGAGTAGGTCTTGACTATTACATATTTGGCTTATGGAATGGTATCTGTGCTAATTTCAATCTCTGGTTTTATGCAGCACCCCAACTCACCTTTCCCCTTAAGGAAGCATAAGTTGGTTTTCTTAATTTTTAACCCTCTTCTCTTTTGTAATTCAGTTCATGTGTAGCCATGTTAACATTCCATGTATTAGTGATATCTTATGTCTTTTTCTTTTTGAATTATGTGACTTCGAATGATCACACGTAACTCCTCTTGAGTTGTTATAACTGGCCGTATTTCATTGATTTCCAGGCTGAGTAATATTCCACTCTACATAAGCACCACATCTCTGTCCGTTTTTTCTCTGCAGATACTTTAAGTTATATCCTAGTCGAGGATCTTTTAAACAGAGAGGTGGTAAACATTGGGGTGCCTGTGTCCTCTCGGTTTTTGTTTTTCCCAAGATATACGTCCATGAGTGCAAGTGCCCTGTGCTCGGTAGCTCATTTTTTAGATGCTTTAGTAAACACAATAGACTTATCCAGAGTGACCGTTGGCAATATACATTTCCACTATAAGACTCACAGGGCTCCCTTTTCTCCTCGCCCTGTCCTGCATTTCTGGTGTTTACACTTTATGAGGACGGCTCTTCTGACTGATGCAAAGTGATATGTTTTGTAGTATTGATTTCCAGTGCCCACCTGTTTGGTTGGCTAAAAAAGTGTATGCCCTTTTCTTGAATATATACAGAAAAAGACGCATACACCCTTTTTGGCCAACTGCAATGTTGGCAATGTTCAGCCCCTTTTCTTGTGCTTAATGGCGAGTCCTTTCTACCTCTTCCAATCCCTTTCCTGCCATTCTCCGTTGCTTACAAGTCCTTTTCTCTGACTTTCCTCAAGACATTTTTCAGTGATAGATATTTTCAATTCTGCAGTTTCGTGAATTTTAGTGCCCCTGAGTTCCATTTTCCAACTTGTGTTTATGGGAACTGGCCACAAAGCATCAGGATTCCTCAAGCCCTATTCTGTTTCCATGGGCAACCCTAGCCTTTGGTCAATTCGTCTTCCTGATTGGAAATTAGAGTGGCATGTGCCTGTCCGAACACCTAGGACTTGTCTCTCATTGTTCCTCCTCCTTCTGCTTCATCCTCTGGACAAATTCCAAACTGTATGCAACAGGATGTTGACAGTGCTGACATCTCCAAGTGGGGAGACTGTTAGTAAAGACGCTGGAGTGGTGAACCCTAGCACCAAGAGATGAGGAGATGAGATGCCTTTTCCAAACTTTTCCCGATCAGACGGTATACCATCCTCTGGGTGTGACAGGCATGTTTTAGGTGTAGGAAGGGTCCCATTCGTGTGAGGAGAACACCAGGGGATTTTAAATATCAGTGTCTCTCCGCAACCCAAACTGGGGAATTTTTTAAGCTACGGCTACACATATGTTCATTAAGGGCCTTGGGAAGTAGGCAGAGTCCAAACTTTAGATGATTGAAGTCTTCAGGGTCAGAAGCACTCACCACTGTCTTCCCTTAGATTCCATTTTTACTGTCATTGATGGATGATGTCAATAAAAATATCTATTCTTTTTCAGATCATTTCCCCTTATAGGTTATTGCAAAATATTGAGTGTAGTTCCCTGTGCTATACAGTAGTTCCTTGCTGATGATTTCATACATAGCAGTGTGTATGTGTTAATCCCAAACTGTTAATTTATCCCTCCTCCTACCATTTCCCTTTGGTAATAATAAATTATAAGATTTTATGCTTCTCAGAAATGGGGGAGCTGAAAGAGAGGTATCATTTTCAATGCAAAAGCATTTAAAACAAGATTGAAGCTTTAACCAAGATTATTAGATGTACATCCTTGGAAAGAAATCACTTTGTTTCTCTAATATTGACCTGACAAAGAAGACAGACCTTTCACTGAACTTGCTTATAAGAAAGTAATGGAAATATCAAATGGAAGTGTTAGAAACATCTTATTTTACCCGAGCCTTATACACTGTTCTATGTTAATTACAGTTTGGCTCACACATCTGTTCATTGAAGTTACAATGTTCTCAATTTCTGTTACTGATCCTCCAGAGTGGACGCCAACAAGTGTCCCCCTGCCCAGTGTCATTGGAGCCAATAGATCGAGACTGAGTTTGGTTCAAAAGCAAAGGAAACTTTATATTTTGATCAGAGAATGGAGAGGTGCTACCCTGTGGGCTGTGGGCTGGGCTGCTGTGTAGAGATCCTGTCAGAGTCACTGGGAGGGAGGGGGCTGAGCTCTCGAGGACCTGGTTGGCTGCAGCTCAGGCTCTATGTCACGGAGTCTGAACTGGGCCCCAGGAGCTGAAGTGTCATCGAGCCATTCTGCTCTAGGAAATCTGGTCTGAAGTGCCGGGTGTGGAACCTCTGTATGCGGGACACTAGGAGCACCTGAAATTAGACAAAGCACAAAGGATAAAAATGGTTAGACTTTATTTTATTGCCCAGATTCTATTTTTATCTCCCAGGCATTTTTAAGGGGCTTTGCCTGGGACAAACTTCTCTTCTGCCTTTTGTCCCTTTCCTCATTCTTGGAGTGCTGCGGGTGCAGACCCTTCTTCTGTAACTGCTGAGTGCTGAGTTAGGAGGCTTCATACCCGTGGGCGAGGGTCAGAACTTCTCCCCAGCAGCCTCCAGGTGACGTTGATTGTCCCCAGGCCTCCTGCCTCCCTGCTCGTCCACCTGAGCACCAGTATTGGAAGTGTTATAGATTCTAATGACCTTTAAGGGTCCAGAAAGGAGATGTGCAGTGGCGCTGTGAGGTCCAGTTTCACTCCGCCCCACATTTGTTCGGCCACCTTAGGCTGACCGTTTCTGCCAGCCTAGATGCTCTGACTGACCGTTTCTGCCAGCCTAGATGCTCTGACCAACAGTCTGCGCTTTCTTCCATTAGGCCCCTGAATTAACGTAAAAACAGCACCAGGTGTCAGGATCCTGCCCGCTCAGCTCCCAGACAGTCCAGGGTCACTGGTGATGAAGGATCATGATGGTCACTGAGTCAAGAGCCTTTGGAAGTAAACAGGAGTCCAGCCGGTCTTATTGGCCACCATCATCAGGGTGTCTGTAGGCTTTTCTATGGTGACAGCATGATATACGGTTCCCCCGCCAAGATTATTAGCTCCCCTCTGGGTACAGTAAGTACTGCAAGCAGTAGTCTACTCTTTTGGGACACACTCTTGTTGTTTTATGAGAGAAACTCCAGGTCAAGTGATGGTCACATGGGTCGTCATGGTGCCCCGTTGCCCCCGGTTATCTCTCTGGAGGTTGGAGTTGGAGGGCCTCCTCAATCGAGGTCAGTGTGCCCACGGAGCAAACCCTGCAACTTCAGGGCATGGTTGGGGGTTAGGATCACCACGTGGGGTCCGTTTCCCTTAGAAGGGAGGTGGCCTTTTGGGCTGCTGATTTCCAGGTTTTCAGATACCACCAGTATCTTGGCCAGATGTGGCGGTGGGCCAAGCCCCTTGGTGACCATAGTTTATCCTACCTGGATGGCATTCTTGCATTGTTCCATTTCAAGTGGTCCCAGTTTTTGCACTAATACTCCAATGGCGATTCACCTTTCACCAGGAATGTAAAGGTCAAAGGGTTTAGCTAAATTAGGGAGTTCCAGGGCAAGGGTCTGAATTGACTGCTCTTTCCATTCTTGAAAGGCCACTTCTGGATTCTATTCAAAAGGATCATCATCTTTTCCTTTCAGTGTTTCATATAGAGGCCCAGCTAGTAGACTGTAGTTAGGGATCCAGAGGCAGGAAACCCTGGCTTCCCCAGGAACCCCTAAGCTGTCTTCTAGTTTCAGAAAGGGGTAAGGCTGTAAATTGTTTCTTCCCTTTCCTGGGATGGGCTTCTCCGACCTTCTGTGAGAATGAAGCCCAGGCAGGTCACCGTAGTCTGTGATACTTGAGCTTTTTCGTGGACAACTTCTATCCTTTATTGGCTTGGTAGTTCTGAGGCCTCCTTAGTAGGGCTGGCGATCAGAATGTCGTCTGAATATTGAAGGAGTGTTTCCTTTTCCAGAGGTAGAACTTTTAGGTCTTTAGCTGAGCTTTCCCCAAAGCTGGTGTGGGAATTTTTGAACCCTTGGGGCAAGACAGCCTGGAAGTATTGTTTTAGTTGTATGTTGAGTCCTGTCACTCACAAGCCAAAATTTCTTGTGACTCTGGGACTAATGGAATACAAAAGAAGGCATCAGTGAAGACTAATACAGAATACCAAGTCCTGGTGGTTGGTAGAATGACCAGCAGGGTGTAGGATTTAGGAACTACTGGAGGTATATCCTCAGTGGCTTCACTGACTGTCCTGACATCCTTTACCAGGACTCCAGCAGCCCATGGGGCTCTCGAGGTCAGGCCAATCCCAGGATATGGAGCTCACCTGGGCAGGTACCCTACCCCCACCCCAGCCCATGGGGCTCTCGTGTTCAGGCCCCTCCCAGGATATGGGATTCCCTGGGCAGGTCCTCTGCAGTCCATGGGGCTCCCGTGGTCAGGCCCCTCCCAGGATACAGAGCTACCCTTGCAGGTACCTTGGCAGGGCTGGGCACACAGGAACCGTGCACATAGCCCTCATTGCAGAGCACTCCCAGCTCACCTGTCGCTCAGATCTGACACAGAGCACCTCAGAGCAGGACTTGAACTAACAAACAGCAGCTCTGACAGGTCTGTGACCCTGGGCATCACTCTGTGCGGCCTCCTCCACCTGGTCTTCCAGAGACTTCCACTGCACCCGGGGCACCAGGCCTCTGTCTCCAACCACCACCCACCCCTCCTCTCCCTGACTCCTGGGTTCCTCTCATTAGGAGAGGGTTTTCTTGAAGTTGTCTCCCACTCATGGGCCAGATAATATAATTAGAAAACAAGCCAGAGCTGCAGCCCCTTGTCTATCCTGACTCTCAGGAGCCCACACCTGTTCCTTGGACCTGGCCAATTCAGCAAGTTCCATTTTCAGCAACTGTGAGCCCCTGAGGGGTGATTATTGGCTGGCTTGGGAAGCCTGACCGTGCCGGCCAGCCCTCCCCAGGTGTGCCTGGGTTGAGATCAATATAAACACCGCTCCAGGCAGCAAGAGCCCCTGCAGCTGTGCCTGACGCCATTTTCTCTGCCCTGTCAGCAGTCTCGGGGCTGGGCTGGTGGGCGGGAGTGAGAGGCCACGGCTTTGTGGGTGTCCCAGTGTGAGTGGGGCTCTGCTGGACTTTCTGCAGCAGTTGCCAAGATGCTACCTGCTAAAGAAGAGGATGTGTCACCCACACCTGCCGCTGGAATTTCTCCCTGGGCACAGGTGAGGAAGGAAGAAAGCAGTGGGGGCCGGGACAGCAGGGGTATCTCAGGCAGGGAAATGGAGAGCTTCCAGAAGAGCACCCAGGGCCAGGACCATCCTGGCTGGCCTGCAGGCACCAAGTCGGCTGGCATGCTGTCCCTCATGTGGCTCCATGGCCCTTCCTCTAGGTTTTCAAGTCCTTGTACATATTCAGGTGTTTAGCCTTGGAAGGGTGGGAACATTTCAGCAGCAGCTGGCCTGGGGCTCGGCCCACGTTTACTCACAGATACCTCGGCACGGTCCCCCAGCTTTGCAGTGAGGACGCTTGTTGCGAGGAGCATGCTGGCTGAATGGGAGATGATTCCCCACCACTGACCAACTTCAGAATTGTTTGCAATTGGAGCAAGTGCCCTGAAACGGTTTTCCTCTGTGTAACTGGTGGGTTCTGTTCTTTTTTATCTTTTTTTCGTTTTTGGTTCAAGGTAGATTTTATTCCTCTTTTGTGTATTTACAGATATAAGCATGGAAATAATTTATTCATATAAATACATGTATGTGAAGGGAAGAATATTTTTCTGTTTTACTTTTTTTAATTTTATTTTTTTATTTTGAATTTAATTTTATATTTTTATACAGCAGGTTGTTTTTGGTTATCTACTTTATACATATAAATGTATACATACCAATCCCAATATCTCAACTCCTCCCACCACCATCCCCAACAGCTTTCCCCCCTTGTTGTCCATACGTTTGTTGTATACATGTATTGCTCTATTTCTGCCTTGCAAAACGGTTCATCTGTACAATTTTTCTAGGTTCCACATATATGCATTAATATACAAGATTTGTTTTTCTCTTTCTGACTTACTTCACTCTGTATGACAGTCTCTAGATCCATCAACGTCTCTACAAATGTCCCAATTTCATTCCTTTTTATGGCTTAGTAATATTCCATTTTATATATGTACCACATCTTTATGCATTCGTCTGTCTGTGGGCATTTAGGTTGCTTCCATTTCCTGGATAGTGTAAATAGTGATGCAATGAACATTGTGGTGAATGTCTCTTTTTGATTTATGGTTTTGTCTGGGTATATGCCCAGCAGAGGGATTGCTGTATCATATGGTAATTCTATTCTTAGTTTTATAAGAAACTCCATAATGTTCTCCACAGTGACTGTATCAATTTACGTTCCCAACAATAGTGGAAGAGGATTCCTTATCTCCACACCGTTTCCAGCATTTGTTGTTTGTAGATTTTCTGATGATGCCCATTCTAATAGGTGTGAGGTGATACACCATGGATGAGTCTATTTCGTTGAGCAAAGAGTAGGTCTTGTTTATTACGTATTTGGCTTATGGAATGGTATGTGTGCTAATTTCAATCTGTTTTTATACAGCAGCCCAACTCAACTTTCCCCTTAAGCAAGCATAAGGTTTTTATCTAAATGTGAGACTCTGTTCGGTTTTGTAATTCAGTTTATGTGTAGCCAAGTTTACACTCCCTCTATTAGTGATATCTTATGATAATTATCTTTCTTTGTGTGATATATTTCTCTTAGAATCATCATAATTAAATCCACTCAATTTGCTGCTACAGGCCTGATGACATTGATTTCACTGCTGAGTGATATTCCGTTGTACGTAAGTAGCACAACTTCTTTATCCATTTTTTTCTTTCTGGGATATTTAATTTGTACTGGACTCGAGGTTCTTGTAAACACAGCAGCCCTAAATTTTGTGTTGGCTGTGTCTTGTTGATTTTAATTTTCCTAAGCTATAGGGCCAAAAGTGGAAGTGCCCTAGGCTCTGTAGCTTTGTTTTTTAGATGTTTCAGGATACACCATGAACATCTCCAGAGTGTCTGTTGGCAATTTACATCCCGCCCATCAGCATAACACGGCTCCCTGTTCTCCATGGCCTGTCCTGTGTTTCTGGTTTTTACACTTTATTCAGATGGCCTTTTTGACGAATGGGAAATGTGACTTCATTGTAGTGTGGATTTCCATTGCTGGAGTGCTTGGTTGGCCAAAATGTTCATATGCGTTTTTTCCTGAATATATTCAGGAAAAATGTATACGCACTTTTTGTCCATGTGCATCACTGTCAAAGATCTGCCGCTTTTCATATGCTTTAAATGCAATTCCAATCTACCTCTTGAAATATGATTCCTGCAATTCTGCCTCGTTTTCAAGTCCTCTTTGCAGACTTACTTCGATATATTTTTGCCAATAGCTGTCATTTATCTCTGCAGGTTTGTGAATTACAGTGCCCCTGAGCTCCTTTCTTAACTCGCTTCCTTGTAAGCTGGCCACAAAACTGCAGGTTTGCTTCAGGCCATAATCAGGGTCCAGCACGGCACTCTGAGCCTTTGGTTAATTCCTCTTCCTGGTGGGAAATTAGAGTTAAATGTGCCCCTCCAGATACCTGCCTCACTCCCAGCCACATGGTGATGTATGTCCTCAGGTTTGAGGCCATATGTGATGGGTTCCTCATCTTTTGATGATGTGGCCCCACTGGTGTGTGGACACTCCTGCCTGGTTCCCATCCCCTTGGTGATGTGGGCCCTCTGGTGAGACTCTGATCCTGGTTGGGTTCCTCACACATCCGTGAGGTGAGCCCTCTTCTCTGAGGTCACTCCTGCCTGGCTGGCACAACCCGCCTTGTTGACTTCGGCACCCTGGTGGCAGTTGGAGCCTGCTGGGAGCCTCCTTCCCGCGGTGATGAGGCCCTCTGGCGTCAGACCCTAATGGCGGGGTTCCCACATTTTCTGATACGTGCTAAGTGGTACGAGGGCACTCCTGCCAGGTTCCCATCCTCATGAGCGTGTGGGCCTTCTGTTCTGAGGTCCTAACGGCTGGGTTGCTCACACTTTCATGATGTGGGCCCTCTGCTGTGAGGTCAATCCTGCCTGGCTGGCGCACGTCGCCTTGGCGATGTGGACCCTCTGGTGGCAGTTGGAGTGTGCTGGGGCCTCCTCCCCTCAGTGATGAGGGCCTTCTGGTGTCAGGCCCTAAGTGCTGGGCTCCACACATTTTCTGATGTGTGCCCAGTGGTGCGAGTCACTCCTGCCAGGTTCCCATCCCCATGGGCATGTGGGACTTCTGTTCTGTGGTCCCAACTGCTGGGTTGCTCACAGTTTCATGATGTGGGCCCTTTGCTGTGTGTTCACTCTGGCCTGTATCCCATAGTGTCAGTGCTCTGGGCCTCCAGCTTGGAGTTTCCAACTTCTCGATTCCTCACCTTTTTTATTCTATGGGCCCTCGGTTGTGCGTCTCCTCCTGCATGCCTCACTCCCAGCCCCTTCGTGATGTGTGTCCCCTTGTTTGAGGCCACATGTGCTGTGTTCCTCACCTTTCTATAATGTGGCCACACTGGTGTGAGGACACTCTTGCCTGGTTCCCATTCCCTTGGTGATGTTGGCCCCACTGGTGTTAGGACAGTCTTGCCTGGTTCCCATCACCTTGGTGATGTTGGCCCTCTAGTGAGAGTCTGATCCTGGTTAGGTTCCTCACCCTTCTGTGAGGTGGGCCCTCTGCTCTGAGCTCACTCCTGCCTGGCTGGCACACCCCGCCTTGGCAACGTCGGCCATATGGTGGCAGTTGGAGCCTGCTGGGAGCCTCCTCCCCTCAGTGATGAGGGCCCTCTGGCCTCAGGCTCTAACTGCTGGGTTCCCACATTTTCTGATTCGTGCTAAGTGGTGCAAGGACACTCCTGCCAGGTTCCCATCCCCATGGGGATGTGAGCCTTCTGCTCTGAGGTCCCAACGGCTGTGTTGCTCACAGTTTCATGATGAGGGCCCTCTGGTGTGAGTTCACTCCTGCCTAGATCCCATAGCCTCGCTGCTCCTGGCTGCCTGCCGGAGGTTCCAACTGTGGGATTCCTCACCTTTTTTATTCTATGGTCCCTCTGTTTTGAGGATCCTCTGGCCTGCCTCACTCCCAGCCCCTTGGTGATGTGTGTCCTCAGGTTTGAGGCCACGTGTGCTGGGTCCCTCAAATTATGGTGATGTAGCCCCACTGGTGTGAGGACACTCCTGCCTGGTTCCCATTCCCTTGGTGATGTTGGCCCTCTGGTGACAGTCTGATCCTTGTTGGGTTCCTCACACTTCTGTGAGGTGGGCTTTCTGCTCTGAGGTCACTCCTGCCTGGTTGGCACACCCCGCCTTGGTGACATCGGCCTTATGGTGGCAGTTAGAGCCTGCTGGGAGCCTCCTCCCCTCGGTGATGAGGGTCCTCTGGCCTCAGGTCCTAACTGCTGGGTTCCCACATTTTCTGATTCGTGGAAGTGGGCCGAGGACACTCCTGTCAGGTTCCCATCCCCATAGGGATGTGGGCCTTCTGCTCTGAGGTCCCATCCGCTGGGTTGCTCACAGTTTCATGATGTGGGACCTCTGCTGTGAGTTTGCTGTGGCCTGGATCCCATAGACTCTGTGATCTGGGCGGCCTACTGGCCGGTTCCAACTGCTGGATTCCTCACAACTTTTATTCTGTGGGCTCTGTTTTGTGAGGATACTCCTGCTTGCCTCACTCCTAGCCCCTTGGAGATGTGGGTCCCCTGTTTTAGGCCACATGTTCTGGGTTCCTCACCTTTCTATAATGTGGCCACACTGGTGTGAGGACCCTCCTGCCTGGTTCCGATCCCCTTGGTGATGTGGGCCCTCTGGTGAGAGTCTTATCCTGGCTGGTTTCCTCACCCTTCTGTGAGGTAGGCCCTCTGCGGTGAGGTCACTCCTGCCTGGCTGGCACACATCACCTTGGTGACGTGGGCCCTCAGTTGGGAGTTGGTGTCTGCTGCGAGTCTCCGTCCCTCGGTAATGAGGGCCCTCTTCCGTCAGACCCTAACTCCTGGGCTCCCAAAATTTGCAGATGTGCGACCTGTGGTGCGAGTACACTCCTGTCAGGTTCCCAACCCCATGGGAATTTGGGCCTTCTGCTCTGAGGTCCCAACGGCTGGGGTGCTCACAGTTTCATGATGAGGGCCCTCTGATGTGCGTTCATTCCGGCCTAGATCCCATAGGCTTGCTGCTCCTGGGCGCCTGCTGGGAGGTTCCAACTGCGGGATTCCTCACCTTTTTTATTCTATGGGCCCTCTGTTTTGAGGCTCCTCCTGCCTGCCTCAATCCCAGCCCCGTTGTGATGTGTGTCCTCTGGTGTGAGGCCACGTGTGCTGGGTCCCTCACCTTTCGATGATGTGGCCCCAATGGTGTGAGGACACTCGTGCCTGTTTCCCAGCCCCTTGGTGATGTGGCCCCTCTGGTGAGAGTCTGATCCTGGCTGGGTTCCTTACCGTTCTGTGAGGTGGGCCCTGTGCTCTGAGGTAACTCCTGCCTGGCTTGCTCCCATTGCCTTGGTGACGTCGGCCCTCTGGTGGCAGTTGGATCCTTTTGGAGACTCCTGTCCTCGGTGATGAGGTCCCTCTGGCGTCAGGCTCTAACTGCTGGGCTCCCCAGGTTTTCTGATGTGAGCCCAGTGATGCCAGGACACTCGTGAAATGTTCCCATCCCCATGGCGATATGGGCCTTCTGCTCTGAGGTTCCAACGACTGGGTTGCTCACAGTTTCCTGATGTTAGCTCTCTGGTGTTAGTTCACTCATTCCTAGATCCCATAGCCTCTGTACTCTGGGCCGCCTGCTGGGAAGTTCCAACTGCTGGGTTCCTCACCTTTTTTATTCTTTGGGCCCTGTGTTGGGAGGCTCCTCCTGCCTGTGTCACTCCCAGCCCCTTGGTGATGTAGGTCCTCTGGTTTGTGGCCACATGTGCCAGTTTCCTCATCTTTTAGTGATGTGGCCCCACTGGTGTGAGGACACTCGTGCCTGGTTCCCGTCCCCTTGGTGATATGGGCCCTCTGGTGAGAGTCTGATCCTGGTTGGGTTCCTCACACTTCTTTGAGGTGGGCCGTCTGCTGTGAGGTCACTCCTGCCTGGCTGGCACACCCCGCCTTGGCGACGTGGGCCCTCTTGTGGTAGTTGGAACATGCTGGGAGCCTCCTCCCCTCAGTGATGAGGGCCCTCTGGCGTCAGGCCCTAACTGCTGGGTACCCACATTTTCTGATATGTGCTAAGTGGTGCGAGGACACTCCTGCCATGCTCCCAACACCTTGGGGATGTGGACCTTCTGCTCTGAGGTCCAAATGGCTGGGTTGCTCGCAGTTTCATGATGTGGACCCTCTGCTGTGAGTTTACTGCGGCCTGAATCGCATAGACTTGGTGCTCTTGGCCGCCTGCTGGGAGGTTCCCATTGCTGGATTCCTCAGCTTTTTTATTCTATGGGCCCTGTGTTGTGAGGCTACTCCTGCCTGCCTCATTCCGAGCCCCTTGGAGATGTGGGTCTTCTGGTTTAGGCCACATGTGCTGGGTTCCTCACCTTTCTATGATGTGGCCACACTGGTGTGAAGACTCTCCTGCCTGGTTCTGATCACCTTGGTGATGTGGGCCCTCTGGTGAGAGTCTTATCCTGGCTGTGTTCCTCACCCTTCTGTGAGGTAGGCCCTCTGCGGTGAGGTCACTCCTACCTGGCTGTCACACGTCACCTTGGCGACGTGGGACCTCAGTTGGGTGTTGGTGCCTGATTGGAGTCTCCTCCCCTTGGTAATGAGGGCCCTCTGGCGTCAGGCCCTAACTCCTGGGTTCCCTAAATTCTCTGATGTGTGCCCTGTGGTGCGAGTACACTTCTGACAGGTTCCCAACCCCATGGGAATGTGGGCCTTCTGCTCTGAGATCCCAACGCCTAGGTTGCTCACAGTTTCATGATGACGGCCCTCTGGTGTGAGATCACTCCGGCCTGGATCCCATAGTCTCGCTGCTCCTGGCCGCCTGCTGGGAGGTTCCAACTGCGGGATTCTTCACCTCTTTAATTCTATGGTCCCTCTGTTTTGAGGCTCCTCCTGCCTGCCTCAATCCCAGCTCCCTTGTGATGTGTGTCCTCTGGTTTGAGGCCACGTGTGCTGGGTCCCTCACTTTTCGGTGATGTGGCCCCACTAGTGTGAGGACACTCCTGCCTGGTTCCCATTCCCTTGGTGATGTGGGCCCTCTGGTGAGAATCTGATCCTCTTTGGTTCTTCACACTTCTGTGAGGTTGACCCTCTGCTCTGAGGTCACTCCTGCCTGGTTGTCGCACTCCGCATTGGCGACGTCGCCCCTCTGGTAGCAGTCGGAGCTGGCTGGGAGCCACCGGCCCTCGGTGATGAGGGCCCTCTGGCATCAGGCACTAATTGCTGGGCTCCCCACATTTTTTCATGTGTGCCCACTCTTGCGATGACACTCCTGCTTGTTTCCCTTCCCCATGGGGATGTGGGCCTTCTGCTCTGAGGTCACAACGGCTGGGTTGCTTACAGAATCACAATGAGGGCCCTCTGTTGTGAGTTCATGCCGGCCTGGATCTCATAGCCTCAGTGCTCTGGGCCGCCTGCTAGGAAGATCCAACTGCTGGTTTCCACACCTTTTGTATACAATGGGACATGTGTTGTGAGGTTAATCCTGCCTGCCTCACTCCGAAACCCATGGTGATGTGGGTCCTCTGGTTTGAGGCCACATGTGCTGGGTACCTCAACTTTTGATGATGTGGCCCCACGGGTGTGAGGACACTCCTGCCTGGTTCCCATCACCTTGGTGATGTGGGCCCTCTGGGGAGAGTCTGATCCTGGCTGGGTTCCCTACCATTCTGTGAGGTGGGCCCTCTGATGTCAGGTCACTCCTGCCTGGCTAGCTCACATCGTCTTGGCGACGTGGGCCCTCTGTTGGCCACTGGAGCATGCTGGGAGCCTCCTACTCCCGTGAATGATGGCCCTGGAAAAAATGCATATGCCCTTTTTGGCCAAGTGCTTCATTGACGAGGTTCTGCCACTTCTCTTATGCTTTCAGTGCAATTCACGTCTACCTCCTGAAATCGGATTCCAGCAATTCTGCCCCACTTTCAAGTCCTCTTCGCAGCCTTAATTCAATATATTTTTGTACGATTTCTGTCATTTATAAGTCTGCAGGTATGTGAATGACAGTGCCCCTGAGCTCCTTTCCTCAACTCGCTTTCTTGTGAGCTGGCCACAAAACCGCAGGATTGCTTCAGGCCCTAATCTTGTTCCAGCACGGCATGCTGAACCTTTGGTTAATTCCTTTTCCTGTTGGGAAATGAGTGTTAAAATTGCCCGTGCATACTGGGCATATACCCTGAGAAAACCAAAATTCAAAAAGAGTCATGTACCAAAATGTTCATTGCAGCTCTATTTACAATAGCCCGGAGATGGAAAGAACCTAAGCGCCCATCATCGGACGAATGGATAAAGAAGATGTGGCACATATACACAATGGAATATTACTCAGCCTTAAAAAGAAATGAAACTGAGTTATTTGTAATGAGATGGATAGACCTAGAGTCTGTCATACAGAGTGAAGTAAGTCAGAAAGAAAAAGACAAATAGCGTATGCTAACACATATATATGGAATTTAAAGGAAAAAAATGTCATGAAGAACCTAGGGATAAGACAGGAATAGAGGCGCAGACCTACAGGAGAACGGAATTGAGGATATGGGGAGGGGGAATGGTGAGTTTTGACAGGGTGAGAGAGAGTCATGGACATATACACACTAACAAATGTAGTAAGGTAGATAGCAAGGGGGAAGCAGCCGCAAGGCACAGGGATATTAGCTCGGGGCATTGGGACAGCCTGGAGGGGTGAAAGGGGGAGAGAGGGAGGGAGGGAGACACAAGAGGGAAGACACAGGGAGCATATGTATATGTATAGCTGATTCACTTTGTTATAAAGCAAAAACTAACACACCATTGTAAAGCAATTATACCCCAATAAAGATGTTAAAAAAAATATTTGCCCGTGCACACACCTACAGATAGTCTCCCATTGGTTCTCCTTATTCCTGTTCATCTTGCGCAGAAATTGCAAACAGTGCCAAACAGGAGGTTAAAGGCACTGACTCTGCAAATGGGGAGAGTGTAAGAAAAGGGTCTGGAATGGTGAACCTGAGTACCAGGGGACGAAAACAGACATGCATGTAAAAAGGTTTCCCAGTCACACGGTGGAGCATACTCTGGGTTTCCCATGCAAATTTTAGCAGAAGGAAGAATCCCTTGAACCTGGAGAGTTGGGAACCATGGAATGGGTACCAGGCAGTATGACATCAAAGGGTCTGCATTTGCTCACTGAACCTCACCAATGCTATCAGCCCAAAGGGTCAAGCCTTATCTCTCACCCAGCTCTGGGTGTAGATGTGGTAAACCAGGTTGCATCACATGCCCTGTGTGAGTTATTTAAGAATTGCTCTCTATTTCACTGTCATTGTGTTTTGTTTTTGAAATTTTTTTTGACACTGGGATTTATCGGATTTTCACTGCTGCGTTAATGCCGCTGTACACACTGTTGATTCTCTTACGGAGACATAAATATCCACGGGTTTTAAGATTCTTCCTAGTCAGGTATATTCCTAGGCGTTGAATATGTGGTGTTGAGTCCATTTCGTTGAGCAAGGAGTAGGTCTTGTCTATTACATATTTGGCTTATGGAACGGTATCTGTGCTAATTTCAGTCTCTGGTTTTATGCAGCACTCCAACGCACCTTTCTCCATAAGAAAGCACAAGTTGGTTTTCTAAATTTGAGACTGTTCTGTTTTGTAATTCAGTGCATGTGTAGTCAAGTTTACATACTGTGTATTAGTGATATTTTATGATGTTTCTTTTTATGTGTGACTTATTTCACGTAGAATCACCATACCTGTATCCACTCACTATGCCACTACGGGCCTGATGACACAGATTTCATTGCTGAGTGATATTCCATTGTACGTACGTACCACAACTTCTTTATCCATTGTTTGCTCTCTGAGATATTTACCTGGTACTGTAAACGAGGTTCTTGTGAACAGAGAGGTCCCAAACTTTGAGGTGGCTGGGTGTTTTTGATTTTAATTTCCCTAAGCTGTAGGACCATAAGTGGAAGTGCCATAGGCTGTGTTGCTTTGTTTCTTACGTGTTTCAGGAAACACATAACACTTCTCCAGAATGGCTGTCGGCAATTTACATCATATGCATCAGCATAATGAGGATCCCTGTTTTCCATTGCCTGTCCTCCGTTTCTGGATTTTACAATTTTTTTAAATGGCCCTTTTGCCCTGGGGGGCACTGAGATTTCATTGTAGTGCAGGTTTATTTACAAGCTTCTTGGTTGGCCAAAAAGTGCGTATGCGTTTTTTCCTGAATATATTTAGGGAAAAAAGCATCTGCACTTTTTGGACAAGTGCATCATTATCGACGTTCTGCCTCTTTTCCTATTCTTTAAGTGCAATTCCAGTTTAACCCTTCAATCGTTTTCCTGAATTTCTGCCCCGCTTTCAAGTCCCCTTTGCAGGCTTACTTCAATATATTTTTGGAGGATAGCTGTCATTTATAACTCTGCAGGTTTGTGAATTACAGTGCCCCTGAGCTCCTTTCTTCAACTCGCTTTCTTGTGAGCTGGGCACAAAACCGCAGGATTGCTTCAGGCACTAATTTCTTTCCAGCAGGGCACGCTGAGCGTTTGGTTAATTCCTCTTCCTGGTGGGAAATGAGCATTACATTTGCCCGTGCAGACACCTACAGCTAGTCTCTCATTGGTTCTCCCTATTCCTGTTCATCTTGCACAGAAATTGCAAGCTGTGCCAAAGAGGAGGTTAAAGGCACTGACTCTGCAAGCGGGGAGAGTGTTAGTAAAGCATCTGGAATGGTGAACCCGAGGACCAGGATACGAAAACTGAGATGCATTTTAAATCGTTTCCCAATCACACGGTGGACGATACTCTGGGTTTCCCATGCATGTTTTAGCTGGAGGAAGAATCCCTTGAACC
This sequence comes from Phocoena phocoena, assembly GCF_963924675.1. Taxonomy (NCBI): domain Eukaryota; kingdom Metazoa; phylum Chordata; class Mammalia; order Artiodactyla; family Phocoenidae; genus Phocoena; species Phocoena phocoena. Next base: position 39,502 of record NW_027077384.1, on the reverse strand, counting down.
TGGAGAGTTGGGACCCATGGAATGGGTACCATGCAGTATGACTTCAAAGGGTCTGCATTTGCTCACCAAAACTCACCAATGCTTTCAGCCTGAAGTGTCCAGCCTTATGTCTCAACCAGCTCTGGGTGTAGATGTGGTCAATCCCGGTTGCATCACATGCCCTGAGTGAATTGTTTAAGAATTGCAATCTATTTCACTGTCTTTGTGTTTTGTTTTTGAAATTTATTTTGATAATGGGATTTATCGGATTTTCACTGCTGCGTTTATGCCGCTGTACACACGCTTGATTCTCTTACGGAGACATATAAATCCATGGGTTTTAAGATTCTTCCTAGTCAGGTATATTCCTAGGCGTTGAATATGTGGTGTTGAGTCCATTTCGTTGAGCAAGGAGTAGGTCTTTTCTATTACATATTTGGCTTATGGAAAGTTATCTGTGCTAATTTCAGTCTCTGGTTTTATGCAGCATCCCTACGCACATTTCCCCATAAGCAAGCACTAGTTGGTTTTCAAAATTTGAGACCCTGTTCTGTTTTGTAATTCAGTTCATGTGTATTTAAATTTACATTCCGTGTATTAGTGATATCTTATGATGTTTCTTTTTCTGTGTGACGTAGTTCACGTAGAATCACCGTACCTGCATCCACTCACTATGCCGCTACGGGCCTGATGACACAGATTTCATTGCTGAGTGATATTGCATTGTACGTACGTGCCACAACTTCTTTATCCATTTTTTGCTTTCTGGGATATTTACCTGATACTGTAGACGAGATCCTTGTGAACACAGCCGTCCCAAATATTGGGGTGGCTGTCTGTTTTTGATTTTAATTTCCGTAAGCTATAAGACCATAAGTGGAAGTGCCATAGGCTGTGTTGCTTTGTTTCTTACGTGTTTCAGGAAACACCATACACTTCTCCAGAGTGGCTGCTGGCAATTTACATCCTGCCAATCAGCATAACAAGGCTCCCTGTTCTCCATATCCTGTCCTACCTTTCTGGATTTTCCAATTTTTTCAGATGGCCCTTTTGCCCGGGGGGGCAGTGAGATTTCATTGTAGTGCAGATTTCCTTTACAGGCTTGCTTGGTTGGCCAAAAAGGGCGTATGCGTTTTTTCCTGAATATATTCAGGAAAAAACGCATACGCCCTTTTTGGCCAAGTGCATCATTGTCGACGTTGTGCCTCTTTTCCTATGCTTTCAGGGCAATTCCAGTCTACCCCTGCAATCGTTTTCCTGAAATTCAGCCCCGCTTTCAAGTCCCCTTCGCAGGCTTACTTCAATATATTTTTGGAGGATAGCTGTCATTTATAACTCTGCAGGTTTGTGAAGTACAGTGCCCCTGAGCTCCTTTCTTCAACTCGCTTTCTTGTGAGCTGGGCACAAAACCGCAGGATTGCTTCAGGCCCTAATCTGTTTCCAGCAGGGCACACTGAGCCTTTGTTTAATTCCTCTTCCTGGTGGGCAATGAGCGTTACATTTGCCCGTGCAGACACCTACAGCTAGTCTCTCATTGCTTCTCCCTATTCCTGTTCATCTTGCACAGAAATGGCAAGCTGTGCCAAACAGGAGGTTAAAGGCACTGGCTCTCCAAGCAGGGAGAGTGTTAGTAAAGCATCTGGAATGGTGAACCCGAGGACCAGGAAACGAAAACTGAGATGCATTTTAAATCGTTTCCCAATCACACGGTGGACGATACTCTGGGTTTCCCATGCATGTTTTAGCTGGAGGAAGAATCCCTTGAACCTGGAGAGTTGGGACCCATGGAATGGGTACCATGCAGTATGACTTCAAAGGGTCTGCATTTGCTCACTGAAACTCACTAATGCTATCAGCCTGAAGTGTCCAGCCTTATGTCTCAACCAGCTCTGGGTGTAGATGTGGTAAATCCCGGTTGCATCACATGCCCTGAGTGAATTATTTAAGAATTGCTCTCTATTTCACTGTCTTTGTGTTTTGTTTTCGAAATTTATTTTGATAATGGGATTTAACGGATTTTCACTGCTGCGTTTCGGCCGCTGTACACACGCTTGATTCTCTTATGGAGACATATATATCCATGGGTTTTAAGATTCTTCCTAGTCAGGTATATTCCTAGGCGTTGAATATGTGGTGTTGGGTCCATTTCGTTGAGCAAGGAGTAGGTCTTGTCTATTACATATTTGGCTTATGGAAAGTTATCTGTGCTAATTTCAGTCTCTGGTTTTATGCAGCACCCCAAGGCACCTTTCCCCATAAGCAAGCACTAGTTGGTTTTCTAAATTTGAGACCCTGTTCTTTTTTGTAATTCAGTTCATGTGTAGTCAAGTTTATATTCCGTGTATTAGTGATATCTTATGATGTTTCTTTTTCTGTGTGACATAGTTCACGTAGAATCACCGTACGTGCATCCACTCACTATGCCGCTACGGGCCTGATGACACAGATTTCATTGCTGAGTTATATTGCATTGCACGTACGTGCCACAACTTCTTTATCCATTTTTTGCTTTCTGGGATATTTACCTGATACTGTAGACGAGCTTCTTGTGAACACAGCCGTCCCAAATATTGGGGTGGCTGTCTGTTTTTGATTTTAATTTCTGTAAGCTATAGGACCATAAGTGGAAGTGCCATAGGCTGTGTTGCTTTGTTTCTTACGTGTTTCAGGAAACACCATACACTTCTCCAGGGTGGCTGCTGGCAATTTACATCCTGCCAATCAACATAACAAGGCTCCCTGTTCTCCATATCCTGTCCTACCTTTCTGGATTTTACACTTTTTTCAGATGGCCCTCTTGCCCGAGGGGCAGTGAGACTTCATTGTAGTGCAGATTTCCTTTACAGGCTTGCTTGGTTGGCCAAAAAGGGCGTATGCGTTTTTTCCTGAATATATTCAGGAAAAAACGCATACGCACTTTTTGGCCAAGTGCATCATTGCTACGGGCCTGATGACACAGATTTCATTGATGAGTGATATTGCATTGCACGTACGTGCCACAACTTCTTTATCCATTTTTGCTTTCTGGGATATTTACCTGGTACTGTAGACGAGCTTCTTGGGAACACAGCCTTCCCAAATATTGGGGTGGCTGTCTGTTTTTGATTTTAATTTCCGTAAGCTATAGGACCATAAGTAGAATTGCCATAGGCTGTGTTGCTCTGTTTCTTACGTGTTTCAGGAAACACCATACACTTCTCCAGGGTGGCTGCTGGCAATTTACATCCTGCCAATCAGCATAACAAGGCTCCCTGTTCTCCATATCCTGTCCTACCTTTCTGGATTTTACACTTTTTTCAGATGGCCCTTTTGCCCGGGGGGCAGTGAGACTTCATTGTAGTGCAGATTTCCTTTACAGGCTTGCTTGGTTGGCCAAAAAGGGCGTATGCGTTTTTTCCTGAATATATTCAGGAAAAAACGCATACGCATTTTTTGGCCTAGTGCATCATTGTCGATGTTGTGCCTCATTTCCTATGCTTTCAGGGCAATTCCAGTCTACCCCATGCAGTGGTTTTCCTGAAACTCTGCCCCGCTTTCAAGTCCCCTTCGCAGGCTTACTTCAATATATTTTTGGAGGATAGCTGTCATTTATAACTCTGCAGGTTTGTGAATTACAGTGCCCCTGAGCTCCTTTCTTCAACTCGCTTTCTTGTGAGCTGGGCACAAAACCGCAGGATTGCTTCAGGCCCTAATCTGTTTCCGGCAGGGCACAGTGAGCCTTTGGATAATTCCTCTTCCTGGTGGGAAATGAGCGTTACATTTGCCCGTGCAGACACCTACAGCTAGTCTCTCATTGGTTCTCCGTATTCCTGTTCATCTTGCACAGAAATTGCAAGCTGTGCCAAACAGGAGGTTAAAGGCACTGACTCTCCAAGGGGGGAGAGTGTTAGTAAAGCATCTGGAACGGTGAACCCGAGGACCAGGATACGAAAACTGAGATGCATTTTAAATCATTTCCCAATCACACGGTGGACCATACTCTGGGTTTCCCATGCATGTTTTAGCTGGAGGAAGAATCCCTTGAACCTGGATAGTTGGGACCCATGGAATGGGTACCATGCCGTATGACTTCAAAGGGTCTGCATTTGCTCACCAAAACTCACCAATGCTATCAGCCTGAAGTGTCCAGCCTTATGTCTCAACCAGCTCTGGGTGTAGATGTGGTCAATCCCGGTTGCATCACATGCCCTGAGTGAATTATTTAAGAATTGCTCTCTATTTCACTGTCTTTGTGTTTTGTTTTCGAAATTTATTTTGATAATGGGATTTATCGGATTATCACTGCTGCATTTCGGCCGCTGTACACACGCTTGATTCTCTTACGGAAACATATATATCAATGGGTTTTAAGATTCTTCTTAGTCATGTATATTCCTAGGCGTTGAATATGTGGTGTTGGGTCTATTTCTTTGAGCAAGTGGTAGGTCTTGTCTATTATATATCTGGCTTATGGAAAGTTATCTGTGCTAATTTCAGTCTCTGGTTTTATGCAGCACCCCAACGCACCTTTCCCCATAAGCAAGCTCTAGTTGGTTTTCTAAATTTGAGACCCTGTTCTGTTTTGTAATTCAGTTCATGTGTAGTCAAGTTTACATTCCGTGTATCAGTGATATCTTATGCTGTTTCTATTTCTGTGTGACATAGTTCACGTAGAATCACCGTACATGCATCCACTCACTAACCGCTACGGGCCTGATGACACAGATTTCATTGCTGAGTGATACTGCATTGCACGTACGTGCCACAACTTCTTTATCCATTTTTTGCTTTCTGGGATATTTACCTGGTACTGTAGACGAGCTTCCTGTGAACACAGCCGTCCCAAACATTGGGGTGGCTGTCTGTTTTTGATTTTAATTTCCCTAAGGTATAGGACCATAAGTGCAAGTGCCATAGGCTGTGTTGCTTTATTTCTTACGTGTTTCAGGAAACACCATACACTTCTCCAGGTTGGCTGTTGGCAATTTACATCCTGCCAATCGGCATAACAAGGCTCACTGTTCTCCATATCCTGTCCTACCTTTCTGGATTTTACACTTTTTTCAGATTGCCCTTTTGCCCGGGGGGCAGTGAGACTTCATTGTAGTGCAGATTTCTTTACAGGCTTGCTTGGTTGGCCAAAAAGTGCGTATGCATTTTTTCCTGAATATATTCAGGAAAAAACGCATACGCACTTTTTGGCCAAGTGCATCATTGTTGACGTTCTGCCTCTTTTCCTATGCTTTCAAGGCAATTCCAGTCTACTCCCTGCAATCGTTTTCCTGAAATTCTGCCCCGCTTTCCAGTCCCCTTCGCAGGCTTACTTTAATATATTTTTGGAGGATAGCTGTTATTTATAACTCTGCAAGTTTGTGAATTACATTGCCCCTGAGCTCCTTTCTTCAACTCGCTTTCTTGTGAGCTGGGCACAAAACCGCAGGATTGCTTCAGGCCCTAATCTGTTTCCAGCAGGGCACACTGAGCCTTTGTTTAATTCCTCTTCCTGGTGGGCAATGAGCGTTACATTTGCCCGTGCAGACACCTACAGCTAGTCTCTCATTGGTTCTCCCTATTCCTGTTCATCTTGCACAGAAATTGCAAGCTGTGCCAAACAGGAGGTTAAAGGCACTGACTCTCCAAGCGGGGAGAGTGTTAGTAAAGCATCTGGAATGGTGAACCCGAGGACCAGGATACGAAAACTGAGATGCATTTTAAATCGTTTCCCAATCACACGGTGGACGATACTCAGGGTTTCCCATGCATGTTTTAGCTGGAGGAAGAATCCCTTGAACATGAAGAGTTGGGACCCATGGAATGGGTACCATGCAGTATGACTTCAAAGGGTCTGCATTTGCTTAGTGAAACTCACCAATGCTATCAGCCTGAAGGGTCCAGCCTTATGTCTCAACCAGCTCTGGGTGTAGATGTGGTCAATCCCGGTTGCATCACATGCCCTGAGTGAATTATTTAAGAATTGCTCTCTATTTCACTGTCTTTGTGTTTTGTTTTCGAAATTTATTTTGATAATGGGATTTATGGGATTTTCACTGCTGCGTTTCGGCCGCTGTACACACGCTTGATTCTCTTACGGAGACATATATATCCATGGGATTTAACATTCTTCCTAGTCAGGTATATTCCTAGGCGTTGAATATGTGGTGTTGAGTCCATTTCGTTGAGCAAGGAGTAGGTCTTTTCTATTACATATTTGGCTTATGGAATGTTATCTGTGCTAATTTCACTCTCTGGTTTTATGCAGCACCCCAACGCACCTTTCCCCATAAGCAAGCAATAGTTGGTTTTCTAAATTTGAGACCCTGTTCTGTTTTGTAATTCAGTTCATGTGTAGTCAAGTTTACATTCCGTGTATTAGTGATATCTTATGATGTTTCTTTTTCTGTGTGACGTAGTTCACGTAGAATCACCGTACCTGCATCCACTTACTATGCCGCTACGGGCCTGATGACACAGATTTCATTGCTGAGTGATATTGCATTGTACGTACGTGCCACAACTTCTTTATCCATTTTTTGCTTTCTGGGATATTTACCTGATACTGTAGACGAGATCCTTGTGAACACAGCCGTCCCAAATATTGGGGTGGCTGTCTGTTTTTGATTTTAATTTCCCTAAGGAATAGGACCATAAGTGCAATTGCCATAGGCTGTGTTGCTTTGTTTGTTACGTGTTTCAGGAAACACCATACACTTCTCCAGAGTGGCTGCTGGCAATTTACATCCTGCCAATCAGCATAACAAGGCTCCCTGTTCTCCATATCCTGTCCTACCTTTCTGGATTTTCCAATTTTTTCAGATGGCCCTTTTGCCCGGGGGGGCAGTGAGATTTCATTGTAGTGCAGATTTCCTTTACAGGCTTGCTTGGTTGGCCAAAAAGGGCGTATGCGTTTTTTCCTGAATATATTCAGGAAAAAACGCATACGCCCTTTTTGGCCAAGTGCATCATTGTCGACGTTGTGCCTCTTTTCCTATGCTTTCAGGGCAATTCCAGTCTACTCCTGCAATCGTTTTCCTGAAATTCAGCCCCGCTTTCAAGTCCCCTTCGCAGGCTTACTTCAATATGTTTTTGGAGGATAGCTGTCATTTATAACTCTGCAGGTTTGTGAAGTACAGTACCCCTGAGCTCCTTTCTTCAACTCGCTTTCTTGTGAGCTGGGCACAAAACCGCAGGATTGCTTCAGGCCCTAATCTGTTTCCAGCAGGGCACACTGAGCCTTTGTTTAATTCCTCTTCCTGGTGGGCAATGAGCGTTACATTTGCCCGTGCAGACACCTACAGCTAGTCTCTCATTGCTTCTCCTTATTCCTGTTCATCTTGCACAGAAATGGCAAGCTGTGCCAAACAGGAGGTTAAGGCACTGGCTCTCCAAGCAGGGAGAGTGTTAGTAAAGCATCTGGAATGGTGAACCCGAGGACCAGGATACGAAAACTGAGATGCATTTTAAATCGTTTCCCAATCACACGGTGGACGATACTCTGTGTTTCCCATGCATGTTTTAGCTGGAGGAAGAATCCCTTGAACCTGGAGAGTTGGGACCCATGGAATGGGTACCATGCAGTATGACTTCAAAGGGTCTGCATTTGCTCACCGAAACTCACCAATGCTATCAGCCTGAAGTGTCCAGCCTTATGTCTCAACCAGCTCTGGGTGTAGATGTGGTCAATCCCGGTTGCATCACATGCCCTGAGTGAATTATTTAAGAATTGCTCTCTATTTCACTGTCTTTGTGTTTTGTTTTCGAAATTTATTTTGATAATGGGATTTATCGGATTTTCACTGCTGCGTTTCGTCCGCTGTACACACGCTTGATTCTCTTACGGAGACATATATATCCATGGGTTTTAAGATTCTTCCTAGTCAGGTATATTCCTAGGCGTTGAATATGTGGTGTTGGGTCCATTTCGTTGAGCAAGAGTAGGTCTTGTCTATTACATATTTGGCTTATGGAAAGTTATCTGTGCTAATTTCAGTCTCTGGTTTTATGCAGCACCCCAACACACCTTTCCCCATAAGCAAGCACTAGTTGGTTTTCTAAATTTGAGACCCTGTTCTGTTTTGTAATTCAGTTCATGTGTAGTCAAGTTTACATTCCGTGTATTAGTGATATCTTATGATGTTTCTTTTTCTGTGTGACGTAGTTCACGTAGAATCACCGTACCTGCATCCACTCACTATACCGCTATGGCCCTGATGACACAGATTTCATTGCTGAGTGATATTGCATTGTACGTACGTGCCACAACTTCTTTATCCATTTTTTGCTTTCTGGGATATTTACCTGATACTGTAGACGAGCTTCTTGTGAACACAGCCGTCCCAAATATTGGGGTGGCTGTCTGTTTTTGATTTTAATTTCCGTAAGCTATAGGACCATAAGTGGAAGTGCCATAGGCTGTGTTGCTTTGTTTCTTACGTGTTTCAGGAAACACCATACACTTCTCCAGGGTGGCTGCTGGCAATTTACATCCTGCCAATCAGCATAACAAGGCTCCCTGTTCTCCATATCCTGTCCTACCTTTCTGGATTTTACACTTTTTTCAGATGGCCCTTTTGCCCGGGGGGCAGTGAGACTTCATTGTAGTGCAGATTTCCTTTACAGGCTTGCTTGGTTGGCCAAAAATGGCATATGCGTTTTTGCCTGAATATATTCAGGAAAAAACGCATACGCCCTTTTTGGCCAAGTGCATCATTGTCGACGTTCTGCCTCTTTTCCTATGCTTTCAGGGCAATTCCAGTCTACCCCCTGCAATCGTTTTCCTGAAATTTTGCCCCGCTCTCAAGTCCCCTTCGCAGGCTTACTTCAATATATTTTTGGAGGATAGCTGTCATTTATAACTCTGCAGGTTTGTGAATTACAGTGCCCCTGAGCTCCTTTCTTCAACTCGCTTTCTTGTGAGCTGGGCACAAAACCGCAGGATTGCTTCAGGCCCTAATCTGTTTCCAGCAGGGCACACTCAGCCTTTGTTTAATTCCTCTTCCTGGTGGGCAATTAGTGTTACATTTGCCCAATGCAGACACCTACAGCTAGTCTCTCATTGGTTCTCCCTATTCCTGTTCATCTTGCACAGAAATTGCAAACTGTGCCAAAGAGGAGGTTAAAGGCACTGACTCTCCAAGCGAGGAGAGTGTTAGTAATGCGTCTGGAATGGTGAACCCGAGGACAAGGATACGAAAACTGAGATCCATTTTAAATCGTTTGCCAATCTCACAGTGTACCATACTCTGTGTTTCCCATGCATGTTTTAGCTGAAGGAAGAATCCCTTGAACCTGGAGAGTTGGGACCCATGGAATGGGTACCATGCAGTATGACTTCAATGGGTCTGCATTTGCTGACCGAAACTCACCAATGCTATCAGCCTGAAGTGTCCAGCCTTATGTCTCAACCAGCTCTGGGTGTAGATTTGGTCAATCCCGGTTGCATCACATGCCCTGAGTGAATTATTTAAGAATTGCTCTCTATTTCACTGTCTTTGTCTTTTGATTTCGAAATTTATTTTGATAATGGGATTTATCGGATTTTCACTGCTGCGTTTCGGCCGCTGTACACACGCTTGATTCTCTTACGGAGACATATATATCCATGGGTTTTAAGATTCTTACTAGTCAGGTATATTCCTAGGCGTTGAATATGTGGTGTTGAGTCCATTTCGTTGAGCAAGGAGTAGGTCTTGTCTATTACATATTTGGCTAATGGAATGTTATCTGTGCTAATTTCAGTCTCTGGTTTTATGCAGCACCCCAAGGCACCTTTCCCCATAAGCAAGCACTAGTTGGTTTTCTAAATTTGAGACCCTGTTCTGTTTTGTAATTCAGTTCATGTGTAGTCAAGTTTACATTCCGTGTATTAGTGATATCTTATGATGTTTCTTTTTCTGTGTGACGTAGTTCACATAGAATCACCGTACCTGCATCCACTTACTATGCCGCTACGGGCCTGATGACACAGATTTCATTGCTGAGTGATATTGCATTGTACGTACGTGCCACAACTTCTTTATCCATTTTTTGCTCTGGGATATTTACCTGATACTGTAGACGGGCTTCTTGTGAACACAGCCGTCCCAAATATTGGGGTGGCTGTCTGTTTTTGATTTTAATTTCCGTAAGCTATAGGACCATAAGTGGAAGTGCCATAGGCTGTGTTGCTTTGTTTCTTACGTGTTTCAGGAAACACCATACACTTCTCCAGGGTGGCTGCTGGCAATTTACATCCTGCCAATCAGCATAACAAGGCTCCGTGTTCTCCATATCCTGTCCTACCTTTCTGGATTTTACACTTTTTTCAGATGGCCCTCTTGCCCGGGGGGCAGTGAGACTTCATTGTAGTGCAGATTTCCTTTACAGGCTTGCTTGGTTGGCCAAAAAGGGCGTATGCGTTTTTTCCTGAATATATTCAGGAAAAAACGCATACGCACTTTTTGGCCAAGTGCATCATTGTCGACGTTCTGCCTCTTTTCCTATGCTTTCAGGGCAATTCCAGTCTACCCCCTGCAATCGTTTTCCTGAAATTCTGCCCCGCTTTCAAGTCCCCTTCGCAGGCTTACTTAAATATATTTTTGGAGGATAGCTGTCATTTATAACTCTGCAGGTTTGTGAATTACAGTTCCCCTGAGCTCCTTTCTTCAACTCGCTTTCTTGTGAGCTGGGCACAAAACCGCAGGATTGCTTCAGGCCCTAATCTGTTTCCGGCAGGGCACGCTGAGCCTTTGGTTAATTCCTCTTCCTGGTGGGAAATGAGCGTTACATTTGCCCGTGCAGACACCTACAACTAGTCTCTCATTGCTTCTCCCTATTCCTGTTCATCTTGCACAGAAATTGCAAGCTGTGCCAAAGAGGAGGTTAAAGGCACTGACTCTCCAAGCGGGGAGAGTGTTAGTAAAGCATCTGGAATGGTGAACCCGAGGACCAGGATACGAAAACTGAGATGCATTTTAAATCGTTTCCCAATCACTCGGTGGACGATACTCTGGGTTTCCCATGCATGTTTTAGCTGGAGGAAGAATCCCTTGAACCTGGAGAGTTGGGACCCATGGAATGTGTACCATGCAGTATGACTTCAAAGGGTCTGCATTTGCTCACCGAAACTCACCAATGCTATCAGCCTGAAGTGTCCAGCCTTATGTCTCAACCAGCTCTGGGTGTAGATGTGGTCAATCCCGGTTGCATCACATGCCCTGAGTGAATTATTTAAGAATTGCTCTCTATTTCACTGTCTTTGTGTTTTGTTTTTGAAATTTATTTTGATAATGGGATTTATCGGATTTTCACTGCTGCGTTTATGCCGCTGTACACACGCTTGATTCTCTTACGGAGACATATAAATCCATGGGTTTTAAGATTCTTCCTAGTCAGGTATATTCCTAGGCGTTGAATATGTGGTGTTGAGTCCATTTCGTTGAGCAAGGAGTAGGTTTGTCTATTACATATTTGGCTTATGGAATGTTATCTGTGCTAATTTCAGTCTCTGGTTTTATGCAGCACCCCAAGGCACCTTTCCCCATAAGCAAGCACTAGTTGGTTTTCTAAATTTGAGACCCTGTTCTGTTTTGTAATTCAGTTCATGTGTAGTCAAGTTTACATTCCGTGTATTAGTGATATCTTATGATGTTTCTTTTTCTGTGTGACGTAGTTCACGTAGAATCACCGTACCTGCATCCACTCACTATGCCGCTACGGGCCTGATGACACAGATTTCATTGCTGAGTGATATTGCATTGTACGTACGTGCCACAACTTCTTTATCCATTTTTTGCTTTCTGGGATATTTAACTGGTACTGTAGACGAGCTTCTTGGGAACACAGCCGTCCCAAACTTTGGGGTGGCTCTTTGTTTTTGATTTTAATTTCCCTAAGCAATAGGACCATAATTGCAATTGCCATAGGCTGTGTTGCTTTATTTCTTACGTGTTTCAGGAAACACCATACACTTCTCCATGGTGGCTGCTGGCAATTTACATCCTGCCAATCAGCATAACAAGGCTCCCTGTTCTCCATATCCTGTCCTACCTTTCTGGATTTTACACTTTTTTCAGATGGTGGGGGGCAGTGAGATTTCAATGTAGTGCAGATTTCCTTTACAGGCTTGCTTGGTCGTCCAAAAAGGGCGTATGCGTTTTATCCTGAATATATTCAGGAAAAAACGCATACGCACTTTTTGGCCAAGTGCATCATTGTCAACGTTGTGCCTCTTTTCCTATGCTTTCAGGGCAATTCCAGTCTACCCCCTGCAATGGTTTTCCTGAAACTCTGCCCCGCTTTCAAGTCCCCTTCGCAGGCTTACTTCAATATATTTTTGGAGGATAGCTGTCATTTATAACTCTGCAGGTTTGTGAAATACAGTGCCCCTGAGCTCCTTTCTTCAACTCGCTTTCTTGTGAGCTGGGCACAAAACCGCAGGATTGCTTCAGGCCCTAATCTGCTTTCAGCAGGGCATGCTGAGCCTTTGTTTAATTCCTCTTCCTGGTCGGCAATGAGCGGAACATTTGCCCGTGCAGACACCTACAGCTAGTCTCTCATTGGTTCTCCCTATTCCTGTTCATCTTACACAGAAATTGCAAGCTGTGCCAAAGAGTGGGTTAAAGGCACTGACTCTCCAAGGCGGGAGAGTGTTAGTAAAGCATCTGGAATTGTGAACCCGAGGACCAGGATACGAAAACTGAGATGCATTTTAAATCGTTTCCCAATCACACGGTGGATGATACTCTGGGTTTCCCATGCATGTTTTAGCTGGAGGAAGAATGCCTTGAACCTGGAGAGTTGTGACCCATGGAAAGAGTACCATGCAGTATGACTTCAAAGGGTCTGCATTTGCTGACCGAAACTCACCAATGCTATCAGCCTGATGTGTCCAGCCTTATGTCTCAACCAGCTCTGGGTGTAGATGTTGTCAATCCCGGTTGCATCACATGCCCTGTGTGAATTATTTAAGAATTGCTCTCTATTTCACTGTCTTTGTCTTTTGTTTTCGAAATTTATTTTGATAATGGGTTTTATCGGATTTTCACTGCTGCCTTACGGCCGCTGTACACACGCTTGATTCTCTTACGGAGACATATATATCCATGGGTTTTAAGATTCTTCCTAGTCAGGTATATTCCTAGGTGTTGAATATGTGGTGTTGAGTCCATTTCGTTGAGCAAGGAGTAGGTCTTGTCTATTACATATTTGGCTTTTGGAATGTTATCTGTGCTAATTTCAGTCTCTGGTTTTATGCAGCACCCCAAGGCACCTTTCCCCATAAGCAAGCACTAGTTGGTTTTCTAAATTTGAGACCCTGTTCTGTTTTGTAATTCAGTTCATGTGTAGTCAAGTTTACATTCCGTGTATTAGTGATATCTTATGATGTTTCTTTTTCTGTGTGATGTAGTTCACGTAGAATAACCATACCTGCATCCACTTACTATGCTGCTATGGGCCTGATGACACAGATTTCATTGCTGAGTGATATTGCATTGCACGTACGTGCCACAACTTCTTTATCCATTTTTTGCTTTCTGGGATATTTACCTGATACTGTAGACGAGCTTCTTGTGAACACAGCCGTCCCAAATATTGGGGTGGCTGTTTGTTTTTGATTTTAATTTCCGTAAGCTATAGGACCATAAGTGGAAGTGCCATAGGCTGTGTTGCTTTGTTTCTTACGTGTTTCAGGAAACACCATACACTTCTCCAGGGTGGCTGCTGGCAATTTACATCCTGCCAATCAGCATAACAAGGCTCCCTGTTCTCCATATCCTGTCCTACCTTTCTGGATTTTACACTTTTTTCAGATGGCCCTTTTGCCCGGGGTCAGTGAGACTTCATTGTAGTGCAGATTTCCTTTACAGGGTTGCTTGGTTGGCCAAAAAGGGCGTATGCGTTTTTTCCTGAATATATTCAGGAAAAAACGCATACGTTCTTTTCGCCAAGTGCATCATTGTCGACGTTCTGCCTCTTTTCCTATGCTTTCAGGGCAATTCCAGTCTACCCCTTGCAATCGTTTTCCTGAAATTCTGTCCCGCTTTCAAGTCCCCTTCGCAGGCTTACTTCAATATATTTTTGGAGGATAGCTGTCATTTATAACTCTGCAGGTTTGTGAATTACAGTGCCCCTGAGCTCCTTTCTTCAACTCGCTTTCTTGTGAGCTGGGCACAAAACCGCAGGATTGCTTCAGGCCCTAATCTGTTTCCGGCAGGGCACGCTGAGCCTTTGGTTAATTCCTCTTCCTGGTGGGAAATGACCGTTACATTTGCCCGTGCAGACACCTACAGCTAGTCTCTCATTGGTTCTCCCTATTCCTGTTCATCATGCACAGAAATTGCAAGCTGTGCCAAAGAGGAGGTTAAAGGCAGTGACTCTCCAGCGGGGAGAGTGTTAGTAAAGCATCTGGAATGGTGAACCCGAGGACAAGGATACGAAAACTGAGATGCATTTTAAATCGTTTCCCAATCACACGGTGGACGATACTCTGGGTTTCCCATGCATGTTTTAGCTGGAGGAAGAATCCCTTGAACCTGGAGAGTTGGGACCCATGGAATGGGTACCATGCCGTATGTCTTCAAAGAGTCTGCATTTGCTCACCGAAACTCACCAATGCTATCAGCCTGAAGTGTCCAGCCTTATGTCTCAACCAGCTCTGGGTGTAGATGTGGTCAATCCCGGTTGCATCACATGCCCTGAGTGAATTATTTAAGAATTGCTCTCTATTTCACTGTCTTTGTGTTTTGTTTTCGAAATTTATTTTGATAATGGGATTTATCGGATTTTCACTGCTGCGTTTATGCCGCTGTACACACGCTGGATTCTCTTACGGAGACATATAAATCCATGGGTTTTAAGATTCTTCCTAGTCAGGTATATTCCTAGGCGTTGAATATATGGTGTTGAGTCCATTTCGTTGAGCAAGGTGTAGGTATTGTCTATTACATATTTGGCTTATGGAATGTTATCTGTGCTAATTTCAGTCTTTGGTTTTATGCAGCACCCCAAGGCACCTTTCCCCATAAGCAAGCACTAGTTGGTTTTCTAAATTTGAGACCCTGTTCTGTTTTGTAATTCAGTTCATGTGTAGTCAAGTTTACATTCCGTGTATTAGTGATATATTATGATGTTTCTTTTTCTGTGTGACGTAGTTCACGTAGAATCACCGTACCTGCATCCACTCACTATGCTGCTACGGGCCTGATGACACAGATTTCATTGCTGAGTGATATTGCATTGTACGTACGTGCCACAACTTCTTTATCCATTTTTTGCTTTCTGGGATATTTACCTGATATTGTAGACGAGCTTCTTGTGAACACAGCCGTCCCAAATATTGGGGTGGCTGTCTGGATTTGATTTTAATTTCGGTAAGCTATAGGACCATAAGTTCAAGTGTCATAGGCTGTGTTGCTTTGTTTCTTACGTGTTTCAGGAAACACCATACACTTCTCCAGGGTGGCTGCTGGCAATTTACATCCTGCCAATCAGCATAACAAGGCTCCCTGTTCTCCATGTCCTGTCCTACCTTTCTGGATTTTACACTTTTTTCAGATTGCCCTTTTGCCCGGGGGGCAGTGAGACTTCATTGTAGTGCAGATTTCCTTTACAGGCTTGCTTGGTTGGCCAAAAAGGGCGTATGCGTTTTTTCCTGAATATATTCAGGAAAAAACGCATACGCCCTTTTTGGCCAAGTGCATCATTGTCGATGTTGTGCCTCTTTTCCTATGCTTTCAGGGCAATTCCAGTCTACCCCCTGCAATCGTTTTCCTGAAATTCAGCCCCGCTTTCAAGTCCCCTTCGCAGGCTTACTTCAATATATTTTTGGATGATAGCTGTCATTTATAATTCTGCAGGTTTGTGAAGTACAGTGCCCCTGAGCTCCTTTCTTCAACTCGCTTTCTTGTGAGCTGGGCACAAAACCGCAGGATTGCTTCAGGCCCTAATTTGTTTTCAGCAGGGCACGCTGAGCCTTTGTTTAATTCCTCTTCCTGGTCGGCAATGAGCGTTACATTTGCCCGTGCAGACACCTACAGCTACTCTCTCATTGGTTCTCCCTATTCCTGTTCATCTTGCACAGAAATTGCAAGCTGTGCCAAACAGAAGGTTAAAGGCACTGACTCTCCAAGCGGGGAGAGTGTTAGTAAAGCATCTGGAATGGTGAACCCGAGGACCAGGATACGAAAACTGAGATGCATTTTAAATCGTTTCCCAATCACACGGTGGACGATACTCTGTGTTTCCCATGCATGTTTTAGCTGGAGGAAGAATGCCTTGAACCTGGAGAGTTGGGACCCATGGAATGGGTACCATGCAGTATGACTTCAAAGGGTCTGCATTTGCTCAACGAAACTCACCAATGCTATCAGCCTGAAGTGTCCAGCCTTATGTCTCAACCAGCTCTGGGTGTAGATGTGGTCAATCCCGGTTGCATCACATGCCCTGAGTGAATTATTTAAGAATTGCTCTCTATTTCACTGTCTTTGTGTTTTGTTTTCGAAATTTATTTTGATAATGGGATTTATCGGATTTTCACTGCTGCGTTTCGGCCGCTGTACACATGCTTCATTCTCTTACGGAGACATATATATCCATGGGTTTTCAGATTCTTCCTAGTCAGGTATATTCCTAGGCGTTGAATATGTGGTGTTGGGTCCATTTCGTTGAGCAAGGAGTAGGTCTTGTCTATTACATATTTGGCTTATGGAAAGTTATCTGTGCTAATTTCAGTCTCTGGTTTTATGCAGCACCCCAAGGCACCTTTCCGCATAAGCAAGCACTAGTTGGTTTTCTAAATTTGAAACCCTGTTCTGTTTTGTAATTCAGTTCATGTGTAGTCAAGTTTACATTCCGTGTATTAGTGATATCTTATGATGTTTCTTTTTCTGTGTGACGTAGTTCACGTAGAATCACCGTACCTGCATCCACTCACTATGCCGCTACGGGCCTGATGACACAGATTTCATTGCTGAGTGATATTGCATTGTACGTGCGTGCCACAACTTCTTTATCCATTTTTTGCTTTCTGGGATATTTACCTGATACTGTAGACGAGCTTCTTGTGAACACAGCCGTCCCAAATATTGGGGTGGCTGTCTGTTTTTGATTTTAATTTCCGTAAGCAATAGGACCATAAGTGGAAGTGCCATAGGCTGTGTTGCTTTGTTTCTTACATGTTTCAGGAAAGACCATACACTTCTCCAGGGTGGATGCTGGCAATTTACATCCTGCCAATCAGCATAACAAGGCTCCCTGTTCTCCATATCCTGTCCTACCTTTCTGGATTTTACACTTTTTTCAGATGGCCCTTTTGCCCGGGGGTCAGTGAGATTTCATTGTAGTGCAGATTTCCTTTACAGGCTTGCTTGGTTGGCCAAAAAGGGCGTATGCGTTTTTTCCCTGAATATATTCAGGAAAAAAGGCATACGCCCTTTTTGGCCAAGTGCATCATTGTCGAAGTTGTGCCTCTTTTCCTATGCTTTCAGGGCAATTCCAGTCTACCCCCTGCCATCGTTTTCCTGAAATTCTGCCCCGCTTTCAAGTCCCCTTCGCAGGCTTACTTCAATATATTTTTGGAGGATAGCTGTCATTTATAACTCTGCAGGTTTGTGAATTACAGTGCCCCTGAGCTCCTTCCTTCAACTCGCTTTCTTGTGAGCTGGGCACAAAACCGCAATATTGCTTCAGGCACTAATCTCTTTCCAGCAGGGCACGCTGAGCATTTGGTTAATTCCTCTACCTGGTGGGAAATGAGCATTACATTTGCCCGTGCAGACAACTACAGCTAGTCTCTCATTGGTTCTCCCTATTCCTGTTCATCTTGCACAGAAATTGCAAGCTGTGCCAAAGAGGAGGTTAAAGGCACTGACTCTCCAAGCGGGGAGAGTGTTAGTAAAGCATCTGGAATGGTGAACCCGAGGACCAGGATACGAAAACTGAGATGCATTTTAAATCGTTTCCCAATCACATGGTGGACGATACTCTGGGTTTCCCATGCATGTTTTAGCTGGAGGAAGAATCCCTTGAACCTGGAGAGTTGGGACCCATGGAATGGGTACCATGCAGTATGACTTCAAAGGGTCTGCATTTGCTCACCGAAACTCACCAATGCTATCAGCCTGAAGTGTCCAGCCTTATGTCTCAACCAGATGTGGGTGTAGATGTGGTCAATCCCGGTTGCATCACATGCCCTGAGTGAATTGTTTAAGAATTGCTCTCTATTTCACTATCTTTGTGTTTTGTTTTCGAAATTTATTTTGATAATGGGATTTATCGGATTTTCACTGCTGCGTTTCGGCCGCTGTACACACGCTTGATTCTCTTACGGAGACATATATATCCATGGGTTTTAAGATTCTTCCTAGTCAGGTATATTCCTAGGCGTTGAATATGTGGTGTTGGGTCCATTTCGTTGAGCAAGGAGTAGGTCTTGTCTATTACATATTTGGCTTATGGAAAGTTATCTGTGCTAATTTCAGTCTCTGGTTTTATGCAGCTCCCCATCGCACCTTTCCCCATAAGCAAGCACTAGTTGGTTTTCTAAATTTGAGACCCTGTTCTGTTTTGTAATTCAGTTCATGTGTAGTCAAGTTTACATTCCGTGTATTAGTGATATCTTATGATGTTTCTTTTTCTGTGTGACGTAGTTCACGTAGAATCACCGTACCTGCATCCACTCACTATGCCGCTACGGGCCTGATGACACAGATTTCATTGCTTAGTGATATTGCATTGTACGTACGTGCCACAACTTCTTTATCCATTTTTTGCTTTCTGGGATATTTACCTGATATTGTAGACGAGCTTTTTGTGAACACAGCCGTCCCAAATATTGGGGTGGCTGTCTGTTTTTGATTTTAATTTCCGTAAGCTATAAGACCATAAGTGGAAGTGCCATAGGCTGTGTTGCTTTATTTCTTACGTGTTTCAGGAAACACCATACACTTCTCCAGGGTGGCTGTTGGCAATTTACATCCTGCCAATCAGCATAACAAGGCTCCGTGTTCTCCATATCCTGTCCTACCTTTCTGGATTTTACACTTTTTTCAGATGGCCCTCTTGCCCGGGGGTCAGTGAGACTTCATTGTAGTGCAGATTTTCTTTACAGGCTTGCTTGGTTGGCCAAATAGGGCGTATGCGTTTTTTCCTGAATATATTCAGGAAAAAACGCATACACCCTTTTTGGCCAAGTGCATCATTGTCGACGTTGTGCCTCTTTTCCTATGCTTTCAGGGCAATTCCAGTCTACCCCCTGCAATCGTTTTCCTATAATTCTGCCCCGCTTTCAAGTCCCCTTCGCAGGCTTACTTCAATATATTTTTAGAGGATAGCTGTCATTTATAACTCTGCAGGTTTGTGAATTACAGTGCCCCTGAGCTCCTTACTTCAACTCGCTTTCTTGTGAGCTGGGCACAAAACCGCAGGATTGCGTCAGGCCCTAATCTGTTTCCGGCAGGGCATGCTGAGCCTTTGGTTAATTCCTCTTCCTGGTCAGAAATGAGCGTTACATTTGCCCGTGCAGACACCTACAGCTAGTCTCTCATTGGTTCTCCCTATTCCTGTTCATCTTGCACAGAAATTGCAAGCTGTGCCCAACAGGAGGTTAAAGGCACTGACTCTCCAAGCAGGGAGAGTGTTAGTAAAGCATCTGGAATGGTGAACCCGAGGACCAGGATACGAAAACTGAGATGCATTTTAAATCGTTTCCCAATCACACGGTGGACCATACTGTGGGTTTCCCATGCATGTTTTAGCTGGAGGAAGAATCCCTTGAACCTGAAGATTTGGGACTCATGGAATAGGTACCATGCAGTATGACTTCAAAGGGTCTGCATTTGCTCACCGAAACTCACCAATGCTATCAGCCTGAAGTGTCCAGCCTTATGTCTGAACCAGCTCTGGGTGTAGATGTGGTCAATCCCAGTTGCATCACATGCTCTGAGTGAATTATTTAAGAATTGCTCTCTGTTTCACTGTCTTTGTGTTTTGTTTTTGAAATTTATTTTGATAATGGGATTTATCGGATTTTCACTGCTGCGTTTAGGCTGCTGTACACACGCTTGATTCTCTTACGGAGACATATGTATCCATGGGTTTTAAGATTCTTCCTAGTCAGGTATATTCCTAGGCGTTGAATATGTGGTGTTGAGTCCATTGCGTTGAGCAAGGAGTAGGTATTGTCTATTACATATTTGGCTTAGGGAAAGTTATCTGTGCTAATTTCAGTCTCTGGTTTTATGCAGCACCCCAAGGCACCTTTCCCCATAAGCAAGCACTAGTTGGTTTCCTAAATTTGAGACCCTGTTCTGTTTTGTAATTCAGTTCATGTGTAGTCAAGTTTACATTCCGTGTATTAGTGATATCTTATGATGTTTCTTTTTCTGTGTGACGTAGTTCACGTAGAATCACCATACCTGCATCCACTCACTATGCCGCTACGGGCCTGATGACACAGATTTCATTGCTGAGTGATACTGCATTGCACGTACGTGCCACAACTTCTTTATCCATTTTTTGCTTTCTGGGATATTTACCTGGTACTGTAGACGAGCTTCTTGGGAACAAAGCCCTCCCACACTTTGGGGTGGCTCTCTGTTTTTGATTTTAATTTCCCTAAGGAATAGGATCATAAGTGCAATTGCCATAGGCTGTGTTGCTTTATTTCTTACGTGTTTCAGGAAACACCATACACTTCTCCAGGGTGGCTGTTGCCAATTTACATCCTGCCAATCAGCATACCAAGGCTCCCTGTTCTCCATATCCTGTCCTACCTTTCTGGATTTTACACTTTTTTCAGATGGGGCTCTTGCCCGGGGGGCAGTGAGACTTCATTGTAGTGCAGATTTCCTTTACAGGCTTGCTTGGTTGGCCAAAAAGGGCGTATGCGTTTTTTCCTGAATATATTCAGGAAAAAACGCATACACACTTTTTGGCCAAGTGCATCATTGTCGACGTTCTGCCTCTTTTCCTATGCTTTCAGGGCAATTCCAGTCTACCCCCTGCAATCGTTTTCCTGAAATTCTGCCCGCTTTCAAGTCCCCTTCGCAGGCTTACTTCAATATATTTTTGGAGGATAGCTGTCATTTATAACTCTGCAGGTTTGTGAATTACAGTGACCCTGAGCTCCTTTCTTCAACTCGCTTTCTTGTGAGCTGGGCACAAAACCGCAGGATTGCGTCAGGCCCTAATCTGTTTCCGGCAGGGCACGCTGAGCCTTTGTTTAATTCCTCTTCCTGGTGGGCAATGAGCGTTACATTTGCCCGTGCAGACACCTACAGCTAGTCTCTCATTGGTTCTCCCTATTCCTGTTCATCTTGCACAGAAATTGCAAGCTGTGCCAAACAGGAGGTTAAAGGCACTGACTCTCCAAGCGGGGAGAGTGTTAGTAAAGCATCTGGAATGGTGAACCCGAGGACCAGGATACGAAAACTGAGATGCATTTTAAATCGTTTCCCAATCACACGGTGGACGATACTCTGGGTTTCCCATGCATGTTTTAGCTGGAGGAAGAATGCCTTGAACCTGGAGAGTTTGGAACCATGGAATAGGTACCATGCAGTATGACTTCAAAGGGTCTGCATTTGCTCACCGAAACTCACCAATGCTATCAGCCTGAAGTGTCCAGCCTTATGTCTCAACCAGCTCTGGGTGTAGATGTGGTCAATCCCGGTTGCATCACATGCCCTGAGTGATTTAGTTAAGAATTGGTCTCAATTTCACTGTCTTTGTGTTTTGTTTTCGAAATTTATTTTGATAATGGGATTTATCGGATTTTCACTGCTGCATTTCGGCCGCTGTACACACGCTTGATTCTCTTACGGAGACATATAAATCCATGGGTTTTAAGATTCTTCCTAGTCAGGTATATTCCTAGGCGTTGAATATGTGGTGTTGAGTCCATTTCGTTGAGCAAGGAGTAGGTCTTGTCTATTACATATTTGGCTTATGGAATGTTATCTGTGCTAATTTCAGTCTCTGGTTTTATGCAGCACCCCAACGCACCTTTCCCCATAAGCAAGCACTAGTTGGTTTTCTAAATTTGAGACCCTGTTCTGTTTTGTAATTCAGTTCATGTGTAGTCAAGTTTACATTCCGTGTATTAGTGATATCTTATGATGTTTCTTTTTCTGTGTGACGTAGTTCACGTAGAATCACCGTACCTGCATCCACTTACTATGCCGCTACGGGCCTGATGACACAGATTTCATTGCTGAGTGATATTGCATTGCACGTACGTGCCACAACTTCTTTATCCATTTTTTGCTTTCTGGGATATTTACCTGATACTGTAGACGAGCTTCTTGTGAACACAGCCGTCCCAAATATTGGGGTGGCTGTCTGTTTTTGATTTTAATTTCCGTAAGCTATAGGACCATAAGTGTAAGTGCCATAGGCTGTGTTGCTTTGTTTCTTACATGTTTCAGGAAAAACCATACACTTCTCCAGGGTGGCTGCTGGCAATTTACATCCTGCCAATCAGCATAACAAGGCTCCCTGTTTTCCATATCCTGTCCTACCTTTCTGGATTTTACACTTTTTTCAGATGGCCCTTTTGCCCGGGGGGCAGTGAGATTTCATTGTAGTGCAGATTTCCTTTACAGGCTTGCTTGGTTGGCCAAAAAGGGCGTATGCGTTTTTTCCTGAATATATTCAGGAAAAAACGCATACGCCCTCTTTGGCCAAGTGCATCATTGTCGACGTTGTGCCTCTTTTCCTATGCTTTCAGGGCAATTCCAGTCTACCCCCTGCAATCGTTTTCCTGAAATTCAGCCCCGCTTTCAAGTCCCCTTCGCAGGCTTACTTCAATATATTTTTGGAGGATAGCTGTCATTTATAACTCTGCAGGTTTGTGAAGTACAGTGACCCTGAGCTCCTTTCTTCAACTCGCTTTCTTGTGAGCTGGGCACAAAACCGCAGGATTGCTTCAGGCCCTAATCTGTTTCCAGCAGGGCACACTGAGCCTTTGTTTAATTCCTCTTCCTGGTGGGCAATGAGCGTTACATTTGCCCGTGCAGATACCTACAGCTAGTCTCTCATTGGTTCTCCTTATTCCTGTTCATCTTGCACAGAAATTGCAAGCTGTGCGAAACAGGAGGTTAAAGGCACTGACTCTCCAAGCGGGGAGAGTGTTAGTAAAGCATCTGGAATGGTGAACCCGAGGACCAGGAAACGAAAACTGAGATGCATTTTAAATCATTTCCCAATCACACGGTGGACGATACTCTGGGTTTCCCATGCATGTTTTAGCTGGAGGAAGAATGCCTTGAACCTGGAGAGTTGGGACCCATGGAATGGGTACCATGCAGTATGACTTCAAAGGGTCTGCATTTGCTCACCGAAACTCACCAATGCTATCAGCCTGAAGTGTCCAGCCTTATGTCTCAACCAGCTCTGGGTGTAGATGTGGTCAATCCCGGTTGCATCACATGCCCTGAGTGAATTATTTAAGAATTGCTCTCTATTTCACTGTCTTTGTGTTTTGTTTTCGAAATTTATTTTGATAATGGGATTTATCGGATTTTCACTGCTGCGTTTCGGCCGCTGTACACACGCTTGATTCTCTTACGGAGACATATATATCCATGGGTTTTAAGATTCTTCCTAGTCAGGTATATTCCTAGGCGTTGAATATGTGGTGTTGGGTCCATTTCGTTGAGCAAGGAGTAGGTCTTGTCTAATACATATTTGGCTTATGGAAAGTTATCTGTGCTAATTTCAGTCTCTGGTTTTATGCAGCACCCCAAGGCACCTTTCCCCATAAGCAAGCACTAGTTGGTTTTCTAAATTTGAGACCCTGTTCTTTTTTGTAATTCAGTTCATGTGTAGTCAAGTTTACATTCCGTGTATTAGTGATATCTTATGATGTTTCTTTTTCTGTGTGATGTAGTTTACGTAGAATCACCGTACCTGCATCCACTCACTATGTCGCTACGGGCCTGATGACACAGATTTCATTGCTGAGTGATATTGCATTGTACGTACGTGCCACAACTTCTTTATCCATTTTTTGCTTTCTGGGATATTTACCTGATACTGTAGACGAGCTTCTTGTGAACACAGCCGTCCCAAATATTGGGGTGGCTGTCTGTTTTTGATTTTAATTTCCGTAAGCTATAGGACCATAAGTGGAAGTGCCATAGGCTGTGTTGCTTTGTTTCTTACGTGTTTCAGGAAACACCATACACTTCTCCAGGGTGGCTGCTGGCAATTTACATCCTGCCAATCTGCATAACAAGGCTCCCTGTTCTCCATATCCTGTCCTACCTTTCTGGATTTTACACTTTTTTCAGATGGCCCTTTTGCCCGGGGGGGCAGTGAGATTTCATTGTAGTGCAGATTTCCTTTACAGGCTTGCTTGGTTGGCCAAAAAGGGCGTATGCGTTTTTTCCTGAATATATTCAGGAAAAAACGCATACGCCCTTTTTGGCCAAGTGCATCATTGTCGACGTTGTGCCTCTTTTCCTATGCTTTCAGGGCAATTCCAGTCTACCCCCTGCAATCGTTTTCCTGAAATTCAGCCCCGCTTTCAAGTCCCCTTCGCAGGCTTACTTCAATATATTTTTGGAGGATAGCTGTCATTTATAACTCTGCAGGTTTGTGAAGTACAGTGCCCCTGAGCTCCTTTCTTCAACTCGCTTTCTTGTGAGCTGGGCACAAAACCGCAGGATTGCTTAAGGCCCTAATCTGTTTCCAGCAGGGCACACTGAGCCTTTGTTTAATTCCTCTTCCTGGTGGGCAATGAGCGTTACATTTGCCCGTGCAGACACCTACAGCTAGTCTCTCATTGATTCTCCCTATTCCTGTTCATCTTGCACAGAAATGGCAAGCTGTGCCAAACAGGAGGTTAAAGGCACTGACTCTCCAAGCGGGGAGAGTGTTAGTAAAGCATCTGGAAAGGTGAACCCGAGGACCAGGATACGAAAACTGAGATGCATTTTAAATCGTTTCCCAATCACACGGTGGACAATACTCTGGGATTCCCATGCATGTTTTAGCTGGAGGAAGAATGCCTTGAACCTGGAGAGTTGGGACCCATGGAATGGGTACCATGCAGTATGACTTCAAAGGGTCTGCATTTGCTCACCGAAACTCACCAGTGCTATCAGCCTGAAGTGTCCAGCCTTATGTCTCAACCAGCTCTGGGTGTAGATGTGGTCAATCCCGGTTGCATCACATGCCCTGAGTGAATTATTTAAGAATTGCTCTCTATTTCACTGTCTTTGTGTTTTGTTTTCGAAATTTATTTTGATAATGGGATTTATCGGATTTTCACTGCTGCATTTCCGCCGCTGTACACAGGCTTGATTCTCTTACGGAGACATATATATCCATGGGTTTTAAGATTCTTCCTAGTCAGGTATATTCCTAGGCCTTGAATATGTGGTGTTGAGTCCATTTCGTTGAGCAAGGAGTAGGTCTTGTCTATTACATATTTGGCTTATGGAATGTTATCTGTGCTAATTTCAGTCTCTGGTTTTATGCAGCACCCCAACGCACCTTTCCCCATAAGCAAGCACTAGTTGGTTTTCTAAATTTGAGACCCTGTTCTGTTTTGTAATTCAGTTCATGTGTAGTCAAGTTTACATTCCATGTATTAGTGATATCTTATGATGTTTCTTTTTCTGTGTGACGTAGTTCACGTAGAATCACCGTACCTGCATCCACTTACTATGGCGCTACGGGCCTGATGACACAGATTTCATTGCTGAGTGATATTGCATTGCACGTACGTGCCACAACTTCTTTATCCATTTTTTGCTTTCTGGGATATTTACCTGATACTGTAGACGAGCTTCTTGTGAACACAGCCGTCCCAAATATTGGGGTGGCTGTCTGTTTTTGATTTTAATTTCCGTAAGCTATAGGACCATAAGTGGAATTGCCATAGGCTGTGTTGCTTTGTTTCTTACGTGTTTCAGGAAACACCATACACTTCTCCAGGGTGGCTGCTGGCAATTTACATCCTGCCAATCAGCATAACAAGGCTCCCTGTTCTCCATATCCTGTCCTACCTTTCTGGATTTTACACTTTTTTCAGATGGCCCTTTTGCCCGGGGGGCAGTGAGATTTCATTGTAGTGCAGATTTCCTTTACAGGCTTGCTTGGTTGGCCAAAAAGGGCGTATGCGTTTTTTCCTGAATATATTCAGGAAAAAACGCATACGCCCTCTTTGGCCAAGTGCATCATTGTCGACGTTGTGCCTCTTTTCCTATGCTTTCAGGGCAATTCCAGTCTACCCCCTGCAATCGTATTCCTGAAATTCAGCCCCGCTTTCAAGTCCCCTTCGCAGGCTTACTTCAATATATTTTTGGAGGATAGCTGTCATTTATAACTCTGCAGGTTTGTGAAGTACAGTGCCCCTGAGCTCCTTTCTTCAACTCGCTTTCTTGTGAGCTGGGCACAAAACCGCAGGATTGCTTCAGGCCCTAATCTGTTTCCAGCAGGGCACACTGAGCCTTTGTTTAATTCCTCTTCCTGGTGGGCAATGAGCGTTACATTTGCCCGTGCAGATACCTACAGCTAGTCTCTCATTGGTTCTCCTTATTCCTGTTCATCTTGCACAGAAATTGCAAGCTGTGCGAAACAGGAGGTTAAAGGCACTGACTCTCCAAGCGGGGAGAGTGTTAGTAAAGCATCTGGAATGGTGAACCCGAGGACCAGGAAACGAAAACTGAGATGCATTTTAAATCATTTCCCAATCACACGGTGGACGATACTCTGGGTTTCCCATGCATGTTTTAGCTGGAGGAAGAATGCCTTGAACCTGGAGAGTTGGGACCCATGGAATGGGTACCATGCAGTATGACTTCAAAGGGTCTGCATTTGCTCACCGAAACTCACCAATGCTATCAGCCTGAAGTGTCCAGCCTTATGTCTCAACCAGCTCTGGGTGTAGATGTGGTCAATCCCGGTTGCATCACATGCCCTGAGTGAATTATTTAAGAATTGCTCTCTATTTCACTGTCTTTGTGTTTTGTTTTCGAAATTTATTTTGATAATGGGATTTATCGGATTTTCACTGCTGCGTTTCGGCCGCTGTACACACGCTTGATTCTCTTACGGAGACATATATATCCATGGGTTTTAAGATTCTTCCTAGTCAGGTATATTCCTAGGCGTTGAATATGTGGTGTTGGGTCCATTTCGTTGAGCAAGGATTAGGTCTTGTCTAATACATATTTGGCTTATGGAAAGTTATCTGTGCTAATTTCAGTCTCTGGTTTTATGCAGCACCCCAAGGCACCTTTCCCCATAAGCAAGCACTAGTTGGTTTTCTAAATTTGAGACCCTGTTCTTTTTTGTAATTCAGTTCATGTGTAGTCAAGTTTACATTCCGTGTATTAGTGATATCTTATGATGTTTCTTTTTCTGTGTGATGTAGTTTACGTAGAATCACCGTACCTGCATCCACTCACTATGTCGCTACGGGCCTGATGACACAGATTTCATTGCTGAGTGATATTGCATTGTACGTACGTGCCACAACTTCTTTATCCATTTTTTGCTTTCTGGGATATTTACCTGATACTGTAGACGAGCTTCTTGTGAACACAGCCGTCCCAAATATTGGGGTGGCTGTCTGTTTTTGATTTTAATTTCCGTAAGCTATAGGACCATAAGTGGAAGTGCCATAGGCTGTGTTGCTTTGTTTCTTACGTGTTTCAGGAAACACCATACACTTCTCCAGGGTGGCTGCTGGCAATTTACATCCTGCCAATCTGCATAACAAGGCTCCCTGTTCTCCATATCCTGTCCTACCTTTCTGGATTTTACACTTTTTTCAGATGGCCCTTTTGCCCGGGGGGGCAGTGAGATTTCATTGTAGTGCAGATTTCCTTTACAGGCTTGCTTGGTTGGCCAAAAAGGGCGTATGCGTTTTTTCCTGAATATATTCAGGAAAAAACGCATACGCCCTTTTTGGCCAAGTGCATCATTGTCGACGTTGTGCCTCTTTTCCTATGCTTTCAGGGCAATTCCAGTCTACCCCCTGCAATCGTTTTCCTGAAATTCAGCCCCGCTTTCAAGTCCCCTTCGCAGGCTTACTTCAATATATTTTTGGAGGATAGCTGTCATTTATAACTCTGCAGGTTTGTGAAGTACAGTGCCCCTGAGCTCCTTTCTTCAACTCGCTTTCTTGTGAGCTGGGCACAAAACCGCAGGATTGCTTAAGGCCCTAATCTGTTTCCAGCAGGGCACACTGAGCCTTTGTTTAATTCCTCTTCCTGGTGGGCAATGAGCGTTACATTTGCCCGTGCAGACACCTACAGCTAGTCTCTCATTGATTCTCCCTATTCCTGTTCATCTTGCACAGAAATGGCAAGCTGTGCCAAACAGGAGGTTAAAGGCACTGACTCTCCAAGCGGGGAGAGTGTTAGTAAAGCATCTGGAAAGGTGAACCCGAGGACCAGGATACGAAAACTGAGATGCATTTTAAATCGTTTCCCAATCACACGGTGGACAATACTCTGGGATTCCCATGCATGTTTTAGCTGGAGGAAGAATGCCTTGAACCTGGAGAGTTGGGACCCATGGAATGGGTACCATGCAGTATGACTTCAAAGGGTCTGCATTTGCTCACCGAAACTCACCAGTGCTATCAGCCTGAAGTGTCCAGCCTTATGTCTCAACCAGCTCTGGGTGTAGATGTGGTCAATCCCGGTTGCATCACATGCCCTGAGTGAATTATTTAAGAATTGCTCTCTATTTCACTGTCTTTGTGTTTTGTTTTCGAAATTTATTTTGATAATGGGATTTATCGGATTTTCACTGCTGCATTTCCGCCGCTGTACACAGGCTTGATTCTCTTACGGAGACATATATATCCATGGGTTTTAAGATTCTTCCTAGTCAGGTATATTCCTAGGCCTTGAATATGTGGTGTTGAGTCCATTTCGTTGAGCAAGGAGTAGGTCTTGTCTATTACATATTTGGCTTATGGAATGTTATCTGTGCTAATTTCAGTCTCTGGTTTTATGCAGCACCCCAACGCACCTTTCCCCATAAGCAAGCACTAGTTGGTTTTCTAAATTTGAGACCCTGTTCTGTTTTGTAATTCAGTTCATGTGTAGTCAAGTTTACATTCCATGTATTAGTGATATCTTATGATGTTTCTTTTTCTGTGTGACGTAGTTCACGTAGAATCACCGTACCTGCATCCACTTACTATGGCGCTACGGGCCTGATGACACAGATTTCATTGCTGAGTGATATTGCATTGCACGTACGTGCCACAACTTCTTTATCCATTTTTTGCTTTCTGGGATATTTACCTGATACTGTAGACGAGCTTCTTGTGAACACAGCCGTCCCAAATATTGGGGTGGCTGTCTGTTTTTGATTTTAATTTCCGTAAGCTATAGGACCATAAGTGGAATTGCCATAGGCTGTGTTGCTTTGTTTCTTACGTGTTTCAGGAAACACCATACACTTCTCCAGGGTGGCTGCTGGCAATTTACATCCTGCCAATCAGCATAACAAGGCTCCCTGTTCTCCATATCCTGTCCTACATTTCTGGATTTTACACTTTTTTCAGATGGCCCTTTTGCCCGGGGGGGCAGTGAGATTTCATTGTAGTGCAGATTTCCTTTACAGGCTTGCTTGGTTGGCCAAAAAGTGCGTATGCGTTTTTTCCTGAATATATTCAGGAAAAAACGCATACGCCCTTTTTGGCCAAGTGCATCATTGTCGACGTTGTGCCTCTTTTCCTATGCTTTCAGGGCAATTCCAGTCTACCCCCTGCAATCGTTTTCCTGAAATTCAGCCGCGCTTTCAAGTCCCCTTCGCAGGCTTACTTCAATATATTTTTGGAGGATAGCTGTCATTTATAACTCTGCAGGTTTGTGAAGTACAGTGCCCCTGAGCTCCTTTCTTCAACTCGCTTTCTTGTGAGCTGGGCACAAAACCACAGGATTGCTTCAGGCCCTAATCTGTTTCTAGCAGGGCACACTGAGCCTTTGTTTAATTCCTCTTCCTGGTGGGCAATGAGCGTTACATTTGCCCGTGCAGACACCTACAGCTAGTCTCTCATTGGTTCTCCCTATTCCTGTTCATCTTGCACAGAAATTGCAAGCTGGGCCAAACAGGAGGTTAAAGGCACTGACTCTCCAAGCAGGGAGAGTGTTAGTAAAGCATCTGGAATGGTGAACCCGAGGACCAGGAAACGAAAACTGAGATGCATTTTAAATCATTTCCCAATCACACGGTGGACGATACTCTGGGTTTCCCATGCATGTTTTAGCTGGAGGAAGAATCCCTTGAACCTGGAGAGTTGGGACCCATGGAATGGGTACCATGCAGTATGACTTCAAAGGGTCTGCATTTGCTCACCGAAACTCACCAATGCTATCAGCCTGAAGTGTCCAGCCTTATGTCTCAACCAGCTCTGGGTGTAAATGTGGTCAATCCCGGTTGCATCACATGCCCTGAGTGAATTATTTAAGAATTGCTCTCTATTTCACTGTCTTTGTGTTTTGTTTTCGAAATTTATTTTGATAATGGGATTTATCGGATTTTCACTGCTGCATTTCCGCCGCTGTACACACGCTTGATTCTCTTACGGAGACATATATATCCATGGGTTTTAAGATTCTTCCTAGTCAGGTATATTCCTAGGCGTTGAATATGTGGTGTTGAGTCCATTTCGTTGAGCAAGGAGTAGGTCTTGTCTATTACATATTTGGCTTATGGAAAGTTATCTGTGCTAATTTCAGTCTCTGGTTTTATGCAGCACCCCAAGGCACCTTTCCCCATAAGCAAGCACTAGTTGGTTTTCTAAATTTGAGACCCTGTTCTGTTTTGTAATTCAGTTCATGTGTAGTCAAGTTTACATTCCGTGTATTAGTGATATCTTATGATGTTTCTTTTTCTGTGTGACGTAGTTCACGTAGAATCACCGTACCTGCATCCACTTACTATGCCGCTACGGGCCTGATGACACAGATTTCATTGCTGTGTGATATTGCATTGCACGTACGTGCCACAACTTCTTTATCCATTTTTTGCTTTCTGGGATATTTACCTTATACTGTAGACGAGCTTCTTGTGAACACAGCCGTCCCAAATATTAGGGCGCCTGTCTGTTTTTGATTTTAATTTCCGTAAGCTATAGGACCATAAGTGGAAGTGCCATAGGCTGTGTTGCTTTGTTTCTTACGTGTTTCAGGAAACACCATACACTTCTCCAGGGTGGCTGCTGGCAATTTACATCCTGCCAATCAGCATAACAAGGCTCCCTGTTCTCCATATCCTGTCCTACCTTTCTGGATTTTACACTTTTTTCAGATGGCCCTTTTGCCCGGGGGGGCAGTGAGATTTCATTGTAGTGCAGATTTCCTTTACAGGCTTGCTTGGTTGGCCAAAAAGGGCGTATGCGTTTTTTCCTGAATATATTCAGGAAAAAACGCATACGCACTTTTTGGCCTAGTGCATCATTGTCGACGTTGTGCCTCTTTTCCTATGCTTTCAGGGCAATTCCAGTCTACCCCCTGCAATCGTTTTCCTGAAATTCAGCCCCGTTTACAAGTCCCCTTCGCAGGCTTACTTCAATATATTTTTGGAGGATAGCTGTCATTTATAACTCTGCAGGTTTGTGAAGTACAGTGCCCCTGAGCTCCTTTCTTCAACTCGCTTTCTTGTGAGCTGGGCACAAAACCGCAGGATTGCTTCAGGCCCTAATCTGTTTCCAGCAGGGCACACTGAGCCTTTGTTTAATTCCTCTTCCTGGTGGGCAATGAGCGTTACATTTGCCCGTGCAGACACCTACAGCTAGTCTCTCATTGGTTCTCCCTATTCCTGTTCATCTTGCACAGAAATGGCAAGCTGTGCCAAACAGGAGGTTAAAGGCACTGACTCTCCAAGCGGGGAGAGTGTTAGTAAAGCATCTGGAATGTTGAACCCGAGGACCAGGATACGAAAACTGAGATGCATTTTAAATCGTTTCCCAACCACACGGTGGACGATACTCTGGGTTTCCCATGCATGTTTTAGCTGGAGGAAGAATGCCTTGAACCTGGAGAGTTGGGACCCATGGAATGGGTACCATGCAGTATGACTTCAAAGGGTCTGCATTTGCTCACCGAAACTCACCTGTGCTATCAGCCTGAAGTGTCCAGCCTTATGTCTCAACCAGCTCTGGGTGTACATGTGGTCAATCCCGGTTGCATCACATGCCCTGAGTGAATTATTTAAGAATTGCTCTCTATTTCACTGTCTTTGTGTTTTGTTTTCGAAATTTATTTTGATAATGGGATTTATCGGATTTTCACTGCTGCATTTCCGCCGCTGTACACACGCTTGATTCTCTTATGGAGACATATATATCCATAGGTTTTAAGAATCTTCCTAGTCAGGTATATTCCTAGGCGTTGAATATGTGGTGTTGAGTCCATTTCGTTGAGCAAGGAGTAGGTCTTGTCTATTACATATTTGGCTTATGGAATGTTATCTGTGCTAATTTCAGTCTCTGGTTTTATGCAGCACCCCAACGCACCTTTCCCCATAAGCAAGCACTAGTTGGTTTTCTAAATTTGAGACCCTGTTCTGTTTTGTAATTCAGTTCATGTGTAGTCAAGTTTACATTCCGTGTATTAGTGATATCTTATGATGTTTCTTTTTCTGTGTGACGTAGTTCACGTAGAATCACCGTACCTGCATCCACTCACTATGCCGCTACGGGCCTGATGACACAGATTTCATTGCTGAGTGATATTGAATTGCACGTACGTGCCACAACTTCTTTATCCATTTCTTGCTTTCTGGGATATTTACCTGATACTGTAGACGAGCTTCTTGTGAACACAGCCGTCCCAAATATTGGGGTGGCTGTCTGTTTTTGATTTTAATTTCCGTAAGCTATAGGACCATAAGTGGAAGTGCCATAGGCTGTGTTGCTTTGTTTCTTACGTGTTTCAGGAAACACCATACACTTCTCCAGGGTGGCTGCTGGCAATTTACATCCTGCCAATCAGCATAACAAGGCTCCCTGTTCTCCATATCCTGTACTAACTTTCTGGATTTTACACTTTTTTCAGATGGCCCTTTTGCTCGGGGGGGGGCAGTGAGATTTCATTGTAGTGCAGATTTCCTTTACAGGCTTGCTTGGTTGGCCAAAAAGGGCGTATGCGTTTTTTCCTGAATATATTCAGGAAAAAACGCATACGCCCTTTTTGGCCAAGTGCATCATTGTCGACGTTGTGCCTCTTTTCCTATGCTTTCAGGGCAATTCCAGTCTACCCCCTGCAATCGTTTTCCTGAAATTCAGCCACGCTTTCAAGTCCCCTTCGCAGGCTTACTTCAATATATTTTTGGAGGATAGCTGTCATTTATAACTCTGCAGGTTTGTGAAGTACAGTGCCCCTGAGCTCCTTTCTTCAACTCGCTTTCTTGTGAGCTGGGCACAAAACCACAGGATTGCTTCAGGCCCTAATCTGTTTCTACCAGCGCACACTGAGCCTTTGTTTAATTCCTCTTTCTGGTGGGCAATGAGCGTTACATTTTTCCGTGCAGACACCTACAGCTAGTCTCTCATTGGTTCTCCCTATTCCTGTTCATCTTGCACAGAAATTGCAAGCTGTGCGAAAGAGGAGGTTAAAGGCACTGACTCTCCAAGCAGGGAGAGTGTTAGTAAAGCATCTGGAATGGTGAACCCGAGGACCAGGAAACGAAAACTGAGATGCATTTTAAATCATTTCCCAATCACACGGTGGACGATACTCTGGGTTTCCCATGCATGTTTTAGCTGGAGGAAGAATCCCTTGAACCTGGAGAGTTGGGACCCATGGAATGGGTACTATACAGTATGACTTCAAAGGGTCTGCATTTGCTCACCGAAACTCACCAATGCTATCAGCCTGAAGTGTCCAGCCTTATGTCTCAACCAGCTCTGGGTGTAGATGTGGTCAATCCCGGTTGCATCACATGCCCTGAGTGAATTATTTAAGAATTGCTCTCTATTTCACTGTCTTTGTGTTTTGTTTTCGAAATTTATTTTCATAATGGGATTTATCGGATTTTCACTGCTGCGTTTCGGCCGCTGTACACACGCTTGATTCTCTTACGGAGACATATATATCCATGGGTTTTAAGATTCTTCCTAATCAGGTATATTCCTAGGCGTTGAATATGTGGTGTTGGGTCCATTTCGTTGAGCAAGGAGTAGGTCTTGTCTATTACATATTTGGCTTATGGAAAGTTATCTGTGCTAATTTTAGTCTCTGGTTTTATGCAGCACCCCAAGGCACCTTTCCCCATAAGCAAGCACTAGTTGGTTTTCTAAATTTGAGACCCTGTTCTGTTTTGTAATTCAGTTCATGTGTAGTCAAGTTTACATTCCGTGTATTAGTGATATCTTATGATGTTTCTTTTTCTGTGTGACGTAGTTCACGTAGAATCACCGTACCTGCATCCACTCACTATGCCGCTACGGGCCTGATGACACAGATTTCATTGCTGAGTGATATTGCATTGCACGTACGTGCCACAACTTCTTTATCCATTTTTTGCTTTCTGGGATATTTACCTGATACTGTAGACGAGCTTCTTGTGAACACAGCCGTCCCAAATATTGGGGTGGCTGTCTGTTTTTGATTTTAATTTCCGTAAGCTATAGGACCATAAGTGGAAGTGCCATAGGCTGTGTTGCTTTGTTTCTTACGTGTTTCAGGAAACACCATACACTTCTCCAGGGTGGCTGCTGGCAATTTACATCCTGCCAATCAGCATAACAAGGCTCCCTGTTCTCCATATCCTGTCCTACATTTCTGGATTTTACACTTTTTTCAGATGGCCCTTTTGCCCGGGGGGGCAGTGAGATTTCATTGTAGTGCAGATTTCCTTTACAGGCTTGCTTGGTTGGCCAAAAAGGGCGTATGCGTTCTTTCCTGAATATATTCAGGAAAAAACGTATACGCCCTTTTTGGCCAAGTGCATCATTGTCGACGTTCTGCCTCTTTTCCTATGCTTTCAGGGCAATTCCAGTCTACCCCCTGCAATCGCTTTCCTGAAATTCAGCCCCGCTTTCAAGTCCCCTTCGCAGGCTTACTTCAATATATTTTTGGAGGATAGCTGTCATTTATAACTCTGTAGGTTTGTGAAGTACAGTGCCCCTGAGCTCCTTTCTTCAACTCGCTTTCTTGTGAGCTGGGCCCAAAACTGCAGGATTGCTTCAGGCCTTAATCTGTTTCCAGCAGGGCACACTGAGCCTTTGTTTAATTCCTCTTCCTGGTGGGCAATGAGCGTTACATTTGCCCATGCAGACACCTACAGCTAGTCTCTCATTGGTTCTCCCTATTCCTGTTCATCTTGCACAGAAATGGCAAGCTGTGCCAAACAGGAGGTTAAAGGCACTGACTCTCCAAGCGGGGAGAGTGTTAGTAAAGCATCTGGAATGGTGAACCCGAGGACCAGGATATGAAAACTGAGATGCATTTTAAATCGTTTCCCAATCACACGGTGGACGATACTCTGGGTTTCCCATGCATGTTTTAATTGGAAGAAGAATGCCTTGAACCTGGAGAGTTGGGACCCATGGAATGTGTACCATGCAGTATGACTTCAAAGGGTCTGCATTTGCTCACCGAAACTCACCAGTGCTATCAGCCAGAAGTGTCCAGCCTTATGTCTCAACCAGCTCTGGGTGTAGATGTGGTCAATCCCGGTTGCATCACATGCCCTGAGTGAATTATTTAAGAATTGCTCTCTATTTCACTGTCTTTGTGTTTTGTTTTCGAAATTTATTTTGATAATGGGATTTATCGGATTTTCACTGCTGCATTTCCGCCGCTGTACACACGCTTGATTCTCTTACGGAGACATATATATCCATGGGTTTTAAGATTCTTCCTAGTCAGGTATATTCCTAGGCGTTGAATATGTGGTGTTGAGTCCATTTCGTTGAGCAAGGAGTAGGTCTTGTCTATTACATATTTGGCTTATGGAATGTTATCTGTGCTAATTTCAGTCTCTGGTTTTATGAAGCACCCCAACGCACCTTTCCCCATAAGCAAGCACTAGTTGGTTTTCTAAATTTGAGACCCTGTTCTGTTTTGTAATTCAGTTCATGTGTAGTCAAGTTTACATTCCGTGTATTAGTGATATCTTATGATGTTTCTTTTTCTGTGTGACGTAGTTCACGTAGAATCACCGTACCTGCATCCACTCACTATGCCGCTACGGGCCTGATGACACAGATTTCATTGCTGAGTGATATTGAATTGCACGTACGTGCCACAACTTCTTTATCCATTTCTTGCTTTCTGGGATATTTACCTGATACTGTAGACGAGCTTCTTGTGAACACAGCCGTCCCAAATATTGGGGTGGCTGTCTGTTTTTGATTTTAATTTCCGTAAGCTATAGGACCATAAGTGTAAGTGCCATAGGCTGTGTTGCTTTGTTTCTTACGTGTTTCAGGAAACACCATACACTTCTCCAGGGTGGCTGCTGGCAATTTACATCCTGCCAATCAGCATAACAAGGCTCCCTGTTCTCCATATCCTGTCCTAACTTTCTGGATTTTACACTTTTTTCAGATGGCCCTTTTGCTCCGGGGGGGGGCAGTGAGATTTCATTGTAGTGCAGATTTCTTTACAGGCTTGCTTGGTTGGCCAAAAAGGGCGTATGCGTTTTTTCCTGAATATATTCAGGAAAAAACGCATATGCCCTTTTTGGCCAAGTGCATCATTGTCGACGTTGTGCCTCTTTTCCTATGCTTTCAGGGCAATTCCAGTCTACCCCCTGCAATCGTTTTCCTGAAATTCAGCCCCGCTTTCAAGTCCCCTTCGCAGGCTTACTTCAATATGTTTTTGGAGGACAGCTGTCATTTATAACTCTGCAGGTTTGTGAAGTACAGTGCCCATGAGCTCCTTTCTTCAACTCGCTTTCTTGTGAGCTGGGCACAAAACCGGTGGATTGCTTCAAGCCCTAATCTGTTACCAGCAGGGCACACTGAGCCATTGTTTAATTCCTCTTCCTGGTGGGCAATGAGCGTTACATTTGCCCGTGCAGACACCTACAGCTAGTCTCTTATTGGTTCTCCCTATTCCTGTTCATCTTGCACAGAAATTGCAAGCTGTACGAAACAGGAGGTTAAAGGCACTGACTCTCCAAGCGGGGAGAGTGTTAGTAAAGCATCTGGAATGGTGAACCCGAGGACCAGGAAACGAAAACTGAGATGCATTTTAAATCATTTCCCAATCACACGGTGAACGATACTCTGGGTTTCCCATGCATGTTTTAGCTGGAGGAAGAATCCCTTGAACCTGGAGAGTTGGGACCCATGGAATGGGTACCATGCAGTATGACTTCAAAGGGTCTGCATTTGCTCACCGAAACTCACCAATGCTATCAGCCTGAAGTGTCCAGCCTTATGTCTCAACCAGCTCTGGGTGTAGATGTGGTAAATCCCGGTTGCATCACATGCCCTGAGTGAATTATTTAAGAATTGCTCTCTATTTCACTGTCTTTGTGTTTTGTTTTCGAAATTTATTTTCATAATGGGATTTATCGGATTTTCACTGCTGCGTTTCGGCCGCTGTACACACGCTTGATTCTCTTACGGAGACATATATATCCATGGGTTTTAAGATTCTTCCTAGTCAGGTATATTCCTAGGCGTTGAATATGTGGTGTTGGGTCCATTTCGTTGAGCAAGGAGTAGGTCTTGTCTATTACATATTTGGCTTATGGAAAGTTATCTGTGCTAATTTCCGTCTCTGGTTTTATGCAGCACCCCAAGGCACCTTTCTCCATAAGCAAGCACTAGTCGGTTTTCTAAATTTGAGACCCTGTTCTGTTTTGTAATTCAGTTCATGTGTAGTCAAGTTTACATTCCGTGTATTAGTAATATCTTATGATGTTTCTTTTTCTGTGTGACGTAGTTCACGTAGAATCACCGTACCTGCATCCACTCACTATGCCGCTACGGGCCTGATGACACAGATTTCATTGCTGAGTGATATTGCATTGTACGTACGTGCCACAACTTCTTTATCCATTTTTTGCTTTCTGGGATATTTACCTGATACTGTAGACGAGCTTCTTGTGAACACAGCCGTCCCAAATATTGGGGTGGCTGTCTGTTTTTGATTTTAATTTCTGTAAGCTATAGGACCATAAGTGGAAGTGCCATAGGCTGTGTTGCTTTGTTTCTTACGTGTTTCAGTAAACACCATACACTTCTCCAGGGTGGCTGCTGGCAATTTACATCCTGCCAATCAGCATAACAAGGCTCCTTGTTCTCCATATGCTGTCCTACCTTTCTGGATTTTACACTTTTTTCAGATGGCCCTTTTGCCCGGGGGGGCAGTGAGATTTCATTGTAGTGCAGATTTCCTTTACAGGCTTGCTTGGTTGGCCAAAAAGGGCGTATGCGTTTTTTCCTGAATATATTCAGGAAAAAACGCATACGCCCTTTTTGGCCAAGTGCATCATTGTCTACGTTCTGCCTCTTTTCCTATGCTTTCAGGGCAATTCCAGTCTACCCCCTGCAATCGTTTTCCTGAAATTCTGCCCCGCTTTCAAGTCCCCTTCGCAGGCTTACTTCAATATATTTTTGGAGGATAGCTGTCATTTATAACTCTGCAGGTTTGTGAATTACAGTGCCCCTGAGCTCCTTTCTTCAACTCGCTTTCTTGTGAGCTGGGCACAAAACCGCAGCATTGCTTCAGGCCCTAATCTGTTTCCGGCAGGGCACGTTGAGCCTTTGGTTAATTCCTCTTCCTGGTGGGCAATGAGCATTACATTTGCCCGTGCAGACACCTATAGCTAGTCTCTCATTGGTTCTCCCTATTCCTGTTCATCTTGCACAGAAATTGCAAGCTGTGCCAAAGAGGAGGTTAAAGGCACTGACTCTCCATGCGGGGAGAGTGTTAGTAAAGCATCTGGAATGTTGAACCCGAGGACCAGGATACGAAAACTGAGATGCATTTTAAATCGTTTCCCAATCACACGGTAGACGATATTCTGTGTTTCCCATGCATGTTTTAGCTGGAGGAAGAATGACTTGAACGTGAAGAGTTGGGACCCATGGAATGGGTACCATGCAGTATGACTTCAAAGGGTCTGCATTTGCTCACCGAAACTCACCAATGCTATCAGCCTGAAGTGTCCAGCCTTATGTCTCAAACAGCTCTGGGTGTAGATGTGGTCAATCCCGGTTGCATCACATGCCCTGAGTGAATTATTTAAGAATTGCTCTCTATTTCACTGTCTTTGTGTTTTGTTTTCGAAATTTATTTTGATAATGGGATTTATCGGATTTTCACTGCTGCATTTCGGCCGCTGTACACACGCTTGATTCTCTTACGGAGACATATATTTCCATGGGTTTTAAGATTCTTCCTAGTCAGGTATATTCCTAGGCGTTGAATATGTGGTGTTGAGTCCATTTCGTTGAGCATGGAGTAGGTCTTGTCTATTACATATTTGGCTTATTGAAAGTTATCTGTGCTAATTTCCGTCTCTCGTTTTATGCAGCACCCCAAGGCACCTTTCCCCATAAGCAAGCACTAGTCGGTTTTCTAAATTTGAGACCCTGTTCTGTTTTGTAATTCAGTTCATGTGTAGTCAAGTT